>NC_083353.1:123811141-123991141 GCF_030254825.1 Meriones unguiculatus | reverse complement strand
TCCCCCTGCCCCCCCAAAAAAAACCCCGCCCCAAGGAAGAGTTGAAATTACAACCTTATTTTTGTCTACACCCCTGATTCTCCCAACGCAGGCTTAATAATAAAACACTGTTTCTGTATGTTGCAAAAGTGACTGGGTTGGGGCCTGAAAAGGGGGGACAGTGTCCAGTGGAGGAAGGTTCCCTGTAGCCAAGTGCCTGCATCCAAACAGGTCGAGAGAGATTCAGCACTTTTTAACCGTGGCTACTCAGATTGCTGTTATGAAACACAAGTCAGATTTATGATCTTTTTCATACCGAACACGATATGCTATGCTAACACTGCGTGTGACGGTTTAATCAAATCCATTTGTTACCAGGAAGCTAAAAGGGGCCGTTGGGATTTTAGGATTACGGGCAGAGTTAGGGAAGCATGTGGCTTTGTCATTCGCCATCATTTTACTCCGCTCCCTCGTCCCTTCCCCCACCGCCTGCCTCCCTAGCCACTAGACCCTAGCTCCCAAAGTGGCTTCACAATAGTGGATCCTGGGCCCTGGATGCTGCGCATCAGACCTACGCTTGGGCCCCAAATCCAAGCCATTCCCCCCTTCGACTTTCCGCCTCCGGGTTTGGTGCTCCATGCGAAGCTGCGGCGATTCAGGCAAGCCTAAGTCAACTCATGCAGAAACAGGAGAAAAGTTTTGGTAAGGTGACCGGCTACCATAGATGCACTTTTTCGGGGCGCTCTGCACTCGTGGATAGCACCAAAGCCTGCCTGCTCTTCTACTGCTGAAGATACAAAATTTTATTGTTGCTTCTGCTTTTAAAGACCGCTGCTTTCGACCAATTAATCTCGCTAGGTGCCCACAAATACTGGCATATTCTTTGCAAAACCACCCCTGTGTTGCTGCAAAGACACAGCCGCAAAAGGTTGGGTCATAAACTCCGCACGGGTACTCTTTGTTAGAGTGTATGTATGTTTCTTATTTTTTTTTTTTTTTATTTTGCATGTGAGCTGCATCAAAATTGAACCCAGTCTTGCAAATCTCTTGTTGGCCTTTGCCAAGCACTAGCACTTTGCTGCCATGGTAACTGTAATTAAACTGATAAGAGTGGGGAAATGTCAGTATCTCTGAGCCTTGCAGCTGCATTGGAGAAAAAGGGAATCAAATTGGTTCCCAGCTCCATTGCTCAAAAAGGGGAGGGGTGGTGGAAGGACACGGAGGGGGCTGGGAGTTGAAGGGGCAGAACAGAGTTAAGCAGCTCCAGTGCTAGAGATTTGGGGACATCTATTTGCATTGTTTTCCCTGAGGGGGCTGCAGCCTGTAGGGGTGCTCTGGGCCAGTGAAGAGAGAAACAAGCTTTTAGGCCCAATCCAGTTTTCCAGGCTGGGTTGGGGGGAGTGAGTGGGAGTAGGATGAAGATGGGCAGGAGGAGAGAAAATCTTTTGTTTGGTACTCTTGGCAATCGAAAGGCTGTGTTGGCCAAATTCTTTTAATCTATGTCATTGCTCCCAGCTGCGAAACCTGCGGTCCCAATTTTAGCATCCTCTCTTCCAACAGCCCTTCTTGATGGGGCCCCTTCTACTTCTCCCAAATTGTCCTCTGTAAATCTTCTGAAAGGGAAAAAAAAAAATGTTTTCCATTCATTCTGTGTGATCAGTCCAAATAATACATACATGTTTAAAAAAAAAAAAACTGTGCCTAAGCCCTGCACATCTTTCATTATTGTGGTTATTTTTAAGCCCCTGTGTGTTGTGGAGTTGTGGTTACTTTGTTGTGTTAACTACTGAAGCTAAGACTGTGCGGATGAATGGCACAGAACAAGGGAACATAATGGATGCAATCAACCGTCAGGCCTTCTCACAATGCAATCCAGGCAATTAAAAGCTCACCAGAGTTTAAATGAAACGGTTCTACTTATTTCTGCACAGCACACTGCACAGGCTATTATTTATGTCTTTTTTTTTAATTATGATTTCCCTTAAACTGTCAAATAACTCAGAATGGCAGGGTCTCAGAGGCAATAAGAATTTCCCTCAGAACAATTTGCATGCCAATCTAAAAACTAGTTATGAGTGCTGATGGGCTATGAGCAACTTGTGAAGTATCTCTTAGCCACGAACACATAACTCTCCCCAGGCGTGCTCTCCTGGATCAAGAGCACAGACTGCTCAGTGCTTTCTGCTCTTTCTTTTTCGGTGCCTGGCAACGTGGTGGCTACCAAGTGGTTGTTTTCCTACATTTTTTAAATGCATAGAGTGGGACAGATTCCATTTGCAAGAGAAAAGGGGTGATGTTCTCTAAGAGAAGATATGAGGATGGAGGAGAAAATATCAAACTCCTTTTATGCACAAGGCCAAACAGAATGGTAAGACTTTCAGTTATTAATTGGCCTCTGAGTGCTAAATTAAAATGTCAACACAACAAAAACATTTTGTGAAGACAGGCAGGATAATATTCTTTGTGCCAAATGTTGCTATCTGCTATCTTGGTCACAACGCATTTTGAATAACGATAGCTGACCCTTTGCACTTAATAGTAATATCACAAATATGGGAAATAGTGGTATATAGCTTACTACCAAAAAGAATTTATTTTTTTGAATATTTTAGCTTAGTAATGTTTAAGAAAAGGAAAGCAGACTTCAAACTAGATAATTAGGATGGTTACTCTTAACATACATTTGGATGCTTTTCAGTCATGAAATCCTGACTGTCCTTAGTAAATCAAAAATCCCCTTTGTCCCCCTAGGTATACCACTAAGAGGCACCTGGGTCTGTTGTTCACTGTAATTAATGGGAATTCATGCCTTGTGGGACCTTGCTAGGAAAGGATAACTAGTTCTGATCAAAGAAACTTCATTTGTTAGAAGTTCTAGAGAGTGAGATTTAGCAGAGCTATCAAGGGTTATGATTAATCTACACTAGGCCCTTAACTCCTTCAAAGTGAAGGGAGGAGAGGGCAGGCTATGGGGCTGCCACCTGCTCTTCTGCAAAAATCTGACTGCTGGTCTCCAGCTCTGAGCAGCACAGCCACACCTGTGAGACATGCACAGTAGCCGCCCTGCGTTCTTCCCTGCATCGCCTCCTCCGCTGCTCTGCCAGACAAGTTGTTTCCTGCTGCAAGCCTGAAAACATTCTAATGTGCTGTGCTGTTCATGTGCCATTGGTAGCTGGAAAACTTACCCAGCTGTGGGCATGCTTCTGCGCTCCTTATCAAAGTGATTTTTCTTTTTTTTTAAGTCAAGGAGGTAATGAGGGTTGAGCCCTTCATCCTAACATATCAGAAGGAAGGAGAGAGATTACCTATCTTGAAGAGAAATAAATCCTAAATGTCTCATTTCCCCCTTCCGAAGCTATCTTAAATGTGTACATATTTGGTGCTTTATATCTGTGTCCATTCAAGTTTAAAACTTCATGCCTAGGAGAGGAAACAAAGTGGTAAAGAGTGAGCTTGGGGTTGGAGGTGGACTGCCTGATGCCCGGTCCACAGTGCCACTGCCATCCAGCTTTCAAGGGGCCCCTTCACTTCTCAGGCTCTCTGTAATATAATTTGTAATATGAGGGAATTGATGATGTCTGCAGTATTTTACAGTGGTTCTGATCCATCGTTTGATGAAGATGAAGCTCTGCATAGTTAGCCAGCTTTCCTCTCTCTTTATAAGGCCCACTGTTTGTCACCTGGGGAGTAATAAAAAAAAATCTCAAAAATGAGTACTCAATTAAGTGAAGATAAACCAGCTAGATTCCTTATTTATAAAGAACATTCAGCATTGAAATATAGAAATGTCCCTGTATTTATCATAGCATATCTGTTTATAGATGACTATTGTAAGTTTTTACATTGTACTTTGTCTTCTATTGTATCTTCTTTCCCTTATAAAATAAGCATATGTTTGTAGCTACCAATTGCGTAATGCTATACTCATTTTATATTAGAGCATATATTATATAATCAAGTGATAAGTCTTCAATAAAAGCAGTGACTAATGTGTATAAAAAAGGGTATGTTTGTTATTTCTAACACAATGAATACTTTGAAATATCAAGGACACGGGAGCAAGTATTTGGCTGTAAGTAAGCATGATGAGGTTTATGGCTTTTGGGACAGCTGCACCTCTAAGTAAGGTTCTGAGTGTCCCACACAGAAGCATGCTTCTCCCATCGCAAGCACGTTAAGAGGATTGTTTATACAGTTAGGCAAAGCTCAGTTTTGATCCCTGTCGGCCAAGTACGAGTTACTTTCAGACGCTTGTCTGTTAGGTTGTGATTCAGTTGTTCCTGTAGCTCTTCCTGAGGGAACTGTTCTGTGTGGAGAATGGTGGGACGCTGCGGAAATCTCTGAAGGATTTCTAAACCTTCCACGTCCGATATCAAGGTGCAAGGTACCACATCAGTTAGTCACTGCTGCTGCTTCATGGGAATGAGCTCATTAAGGTTTTCATGTTGATTTTAGAAAGTTTGCGGCCTCTTTCCAAAACGTAGCTTGATTGTAGTATATCAGAAAGGAAGAAGGAAGGAAGGAAGGAAAGCAAAGGAAGGAGTAACTGCACAGGAGCAGCATTAACTATTCACTTGTTTGTCTTTCCTTCTGCCTTGGTGTCTCAACTCTCCTTTCTCCTTTCTTTTCCTCAGGCATACAAATGCTCTCAGTTCAGCCAGACACCAAGCCGAAAGGTTGTGCTGGCTGCAACCGCAAAATCAAGGACCGGTATCTCCTAAAGGCGCTGGACAAATACTGGCATGAGGACTGCCTGAAGTGTGCCTGCTGCGACTGTCGCTTGGGAGAGGTGGGCTCCACTCTGTACACGAAAGCTAACCTCATCCTTTGCCGCAGAGACTACCTGAGGTAGGAATCTTTGCACACCAGTGATGGCTGCATGTCTTTTGCAGTACGTTTGTTAAGTGTACTCTTGGTTGGTTTGTTTGATTTCCGTACCCACAGACTGATGCTCTTGAATGACGTTGCTCTGCCAGCCTTCAAAATGTTGGCCTAAACCAAACAAACGTCGGCTTAAGGGACAGCCAGCAAAAACATCTACAGGGTTTCTAGTTGTCTTGTCCAAGTGTTCTGATTGAAGACTCGGTCATTCATTACACTGAACATGGCACCTCATGCCAAGGGTGTACCTAGATGAAAACAGCATCAGGCTTGTTTCCTTCCTGCAAGCATAACTGACGAAACTGATTGAGTCTGACAGAGACATGTGTCTGTTTCTTAGCTAGACATTTTAGCTCTGAACTATTAATAAGTCCAACTTTCAAGTTAGAACAGGCAGTCTGGTTACTCAGCTAGCTTTCCTATCTCACGTATGGTAACGGAAGTCACCTTTAAAGTCTTCACTTGTACGTGTTAGTATATTTACTGCGAGGTTTTGGAACCGTATGCGCAGGTGGGATTGTGTCTGGCACCGAGTGATACTTAAGTAATTGTGTCAACATTGAGCAACTGCAGATTCTCTCGTGATTTTTTATGGAGAATGAAAGGTAAAGACGTCAGAGTTGACGGGCACCCGTTGCCACCCACCAAAGTACGAGCACCGGAACAGCTTCAAGACAAGGTGGATATCCAGAATTATGACAGCCTGAAGTTAGCTCAGCCTTCTCCTCTGCTTTTAGTCAACACACAGATGCTACTGAAGAGAAATTGTTTTTTTTTTTTTTCAGGGTACTTTGTGACTTGACTTAGCTGCAAATTACTTATCTTAATACAGTAGGGATCTATCAAATTAGAGAAATGATATATGGCATCATTTGGGTTTTCATATTTGATACAATTAATCATTTTTTTCTAGCCTGACATTAAGCTATTTATTTTGAATCGTTTTCCCTATGACACAAAATTTATCAATTGGTAGTAACTCCCTAACCAACCATCTTGGTCATTCTGGGAGGTGGTTCTTAGGAATTTGATCCCTCTTTTCTTAATCTATAATTCAGCTATTTAAAGTCAGATTTTTATCCTAATACATATATATCTTTTGATTAATGGTAGTTGCATGAGGGCAAATCCAGTGTGGCTTGTCACATTCTGCTCTCCCCTGGTAGCACTGCTCTGGCTTGTGCTTGCAGCCTCCTGGCTAATTATAAGCACTTGTGACCACTTCCCAGTGCTCCCGGAGCTCAGAAGCACACAAGGTGCCAACAATGGGGAAGTGACTCCCAGGAGCCAGGCTTTCCCTCATTATGATGGCAAAACTCATCAGAGTTAACTTACAACACAAATTCTTTCAGAACCCTCGAGTCTTTGAACTTTTCTTCTTTGAAATAAAAATGTCTCCTGTGCTCATTGTGAATGAGGGCCTGATTTCCAGATAAAGGGTTTGTGTGTTTGCTTTTCACGATCTGACGTGTTGCTTTCCAGGTTCGCTGTGTCTGCACTAACCAGTACCCACAGCTTTTTGACTCCCTTTGACTTACATTATACACAATTTTGGTATTTCAAGTGGATTTAGATCTGCAGCTGCAAATGAGGGGTTTATATAGTTTGGGCTAGAGTAGGCATTTTAATAAGTAAAAAAGATAAACATTATGGAAACCGCCAAGAACGTTGCTTGAACGATTTGGAGTTTGCCTATATTGTGGGTAAAATAGTTTTTCATTTTCAGAGTGTCGACAACAGAAAAAGTAACCTTACATTTGTTTTTGTTTTATTCTTCCTTGTGATAACAAATAGGATATGATCTTAACCTAGAGTCTGACGATCTCAAGTAAATGTTTCATCCAAGGGAATTTATCCAAATAGTTTCCCCATCCCGAAGTCTCCACCATTCTCTAAAAAAATAAACCAAAATGCATGTTGCTTTTTGTGATGAAACTTTTAATTTCTGCTAAGCTTTAGTTTTAATGTCAGTTAACTTATTATAAATACATCTTACTCTTTCAAATATGGTCCTGATCACCAATATATTCATTTCTCAAAGACCAATTTCCTCTTAAATTGGTCATTACCACATTAATGGCCAGTTGTTATGTTAACAGCCCAAGGACTGTTAACATTTCAGTCTAAGTTGTTAACAGCAAGCTTATTTAAGCTGAGGGTTTTCTGTGTACACTGTGACTTCGGCATTTTCATCAACACCTGAAAAGCACCGAAGTGAAGTGGAGAACCGGCATGTGAATTCGCTGCTGTTAGGAGTTATAAAATATGCCACAGATGTGCTCTGTTTTATGTGAAAGCCATAGGTCTTGGTGACGTCGTACAGATGTGTCTCTACAAACTTAAAATAATCTGATCCTGTATTTTAAATCATCACGTGTCAAATATATTCATAGATAGAAGGCTTTGATCAGATACAGCCTTTTACAAATGCTTATTAGATGCCTACTGTGTAGAAGGTAGAATTTGAAACAACAGCCAAAATTAAAAATAAGGAAAGAACGTCATTAAGTAATGATGCTTGGATTCTAGCCATTGTGTTCAAACTTGTTTGCGGAAATATGCGTAAAGCAGTCAATGGATAATTAAAGTTTCAGAATTAAGACTCTGGGGCTATTAACATGGTTTATTTTATTATGGGAATAGTTATAATGTTATTAGTAAACAAATACTTTTCTGTGTCTATTTTGCTGAGCCTCAAAAATAATTTTGCTCATTTCCCTCTTTGTTAAATATATATTTTTTATATTTTTCTCAGTCAATATTTAACCACTTAAATTCTGTTTCAGAATAGTTTCATTTGTGGACTGTGTGTATTATATGATTTTGTTGCAGTACCAAACAAGCCACAAATAAGTTTCAGATTTGGATTATCCCTCTGAGTCACTAGGTACCTAAGGAAAAAAAATGCTAAAGAAAACATCCATCGTCTATGATTATAAATTATTGCTTATTGCCTTTATCCTACAGTACATAATTGTTCATAGCTGTAGAAGAAGGAAGTATCTTGTCAATTGTATTTAACAGCCTATTTAGCTTGTCCCCCAAAGAAGAAAATCCAACAAACAAACAAAAAGAAACAGTTTATTCATGGCTTTGAGTTTTAGAAGGCTTGGTTCTTAGTCTGTGTGACTGGGGTCGTTACCTAATGAAACTATGCGAGTCCTTTGAATAGTGAGGTATTAAATGATATAAAAATATATGAATTTAGATAGAAGGATAGTTTCTGAAGTCATTCATTATTATGATACATATGTCTTTCTTCTAGACAATTTTTTTTAAACCTTTGTGATGCAGTCAGTCCCGTTTAAGGAAAAACGAAAGACCAACAATTGGTGCACGTTGGACTACAGAGTGTGACTGCGCACTTCCTGAAACTGGCCTGTCGTTCTGACTTGTCATTTGATCTGTCATTTTTCTGTGAACAAAGATGTACATATTTAAGGCGACAAAAATCCACCCATTTGTGGTATTCTTCCTCCTCTGGAACTTATTCCATGAAAGAGAGTGCGTGCATGTGTGTGTATGTGTGTGTGTGTGTGTGTGTGTGTGTGTGAGAGAGAGAGAGAGAGAGACTGACTTTGAAAAACTCCCCTTTCAGAACAAGGATGTGCAGTCTATATGTGATCAGGTAGTTATGTATCAGAACCCAAAAACGTACTCATTAAAAATGAGGCCGCCACATTAATACATTCTTTAGAAGATTTTAAAGGTAATTTTATGACAAAAATGGGGGGGGGAACCGCATCTTTAGACTTCAAATTGGGGGTTAAAATTGATAGCCTATAAGAATAGTCAATGTTTGGGTAAGAAGAGCAACATTAAGCAGTCATGCCTAAGAGACTCTGCTTGGTCCAGCCGCCCCTACTTCATCTTGAAAAATGTGAACAGACATGCATAACCAGAGTTTGAGAATTAAGATTGTGTGTAAACATTAACTACTCAGAAGTGACAGAAACATCCCAACCCTTTACTTTTTGGCCTAGAGGCAAAAAAGAATATTACCACTCCATCTTTTGCACAGTTTTTGCTTTGTATGTGTGTGTAAGCTTGCAGATTCATGTGGTGTATTTAGCATTAGGGCGACACAGCTTATATCTCTCCTAGCTCTTTGAGTGGTATCTTGCCAGAGAGCTTATTCAAAGCTGTTTGCTCCTAGTGTATGCTATGAAAGCTGCTTGTAGGTGTTTCTATATGAGAAGCTGTAAAATGTCTTATATAAAATTTAATGCAATTTGCTATTTTTATATGTGAGCATGATTTGTTTAAAATGAGACTACTGAGAAAGAGTGTTGTTTTACGTTCCACAAAAGTTGCCAATTAACTAAAATGATTGAAGCTTGCTCTGCTGGCTGCAACTTTTATATGCTTTAATATAATAATCTAACTCTTAAGGAGAAAATTAAAATAAAATGCTGCACAGATCATCAATTTAGCTATAACCTTTTTTCACACTGATCAAACTTGGTACTTCTGAGTTTTATATAAGTTTAAATTTATATTGATGTATAATTATAGCCTTCATGTAAATAGGAATATGTTATTAATTCTGTCAAATCTGAGCGAGACAAGGCAGAGTCTGTATTAATGTGAAATAAAGTATCCATCCTTTTTCCCTCACTCCTATCTTTTGAACATGAAACAAATGAAAACATTTGCCCTGGAAAGCAGTACATTATTTTTTTAAAAAATAACTTTTTATCATCTGGATTTAAAAGTAATGTAAGTTTTTATCTATAGATTGAGATACCTTATACATAAACTTTTCCTACAAGCTTCATTTGAGGCTTTTAGGCATTTTACTACAGTCCTCATTTTTATAATATATGAATGTCTAAGTTGCTCTTAGTATAATGAAATATTCTGATGCATGAACATACTTGATGCCATAGTCTGTTGAAAAATACAAATTATTTTGCATTATTTACAGCTTTGCAAAGAGTTGTACTTTTTCCATTTTGCTTTTATCATAACAAAGTGTTATTGAATTCTAGTTTAGACTATATAATGCGCATAGAGCAACATAATGAAGGGACAATAATTTCATTTGCTGCAACACTTTAGAGAAATGTTTCTTGCCTGGGAAAATAATTGGTGTCTCATAGCCCACTTCCTGAGGGACAAGTGTGCAGGAGCTACGCCAATCAAAAAATTTTAGTCTGAATGTAGAATCTTTCGTTTTGTATATTTGTCTATAGCCTCTTTCTATTTTCAATTCCACTATTACTTATTTCTGATGAATGAATATTTATATAATTCATATAATTAACTCTTTGTTTTGGGGACTTTTGTTTTGGCTTGTTTTATATACTTTAGCCATTTTCATGGAAAATACCAACTCTCTCGGAATATAAAAAATACTCCACGTTATCTATCTATTTGTGTTTCTTTCATCATTTTATAATGCATGGAATACTTCAATGAGGGTAGTTTTTATAGAAGTTGGATAAAGTAGGCATACCTGACTTTGTAAAAAAAAAATTTTTTAATTTGTTTCTACAAGTATATTTAGGATTAAAGGCATCTAGAAGAACTACATTTGAGAATTACTAAAAATGCTTATTTTGCACTTTATAAATACGTAGAATTCTGGGAAAGAATATCTATTTTTGGTTGCTCTTTGAAAATACCAAAGTAAGCCAGCACTTCATTTATAAACTCACCATTAGCTTCCATTAAGTGACTAATAATACATCTTAATGCTGTGTTTGGACTGCACAAACATAATTTATTAAGGAATCTCATTTTGAAAATATGCTGAAAGTAGTAATTTTGTAAATGGTTTTAATGAATATTTACATTATAAAAATGTATTATGTGGTTCAGTTTTCTGCCTCACATAAAAATTATAGATCCTAAAAATAAGAATTTTAGCCCCCTGAATGATCGTGGTGTTTTCCTTCATTGCTCTGTAACCCTTCCAAGTCCACTTTTGGTATTTTGTTTGAAAACATTTCCCCAGCTTCAATATGGACAGCAGTTTCATCTCAGCCCCAACCCCACCTAGTTAGCCGGAGCATGTCACGTTTATTATAAACATCAGATGAGATCTTAAAAAGAGGGGAAGTGGAAATAAAAACAGCAAGATCTTATTCTCTCGGTCGGGTTTTCTTTTCTTTTCTTTTCTTTTCTTTTCTTTTCTTTTCTTTTCTTTTCTTTTCTTTTCTGGGAGCAGGTACATGTGTTATCAGTGCTTCTGTCAGAAGTCACTCATTCCTCTTCTTGACTCTTCAGTTTCATGGTGTGTTGAGATTTGAAACCAGCTAAGTGCCAGCACTTTTTGCCAGCTGCTTTCCTCCTGTTGTAAGCCATAGCACACTTCTGTTGTTGCATGTTAGTCTCTGCCAGTCTAAGGTGAAAGACGAACTTCATAATACTCAGTTTGTTCCCATTTGATGTTTACCTTGTGATTCTGTTTTCACCGACCTATCTGGAGTTTGAGCCTGTCTTCTCTAGGTAGAGTTGTAGGATGGAAACACAATTTATCTGAAAGCTATGTATGTCCTCAGCCAAGGTATTTATGCAAAATTCATTTTGAAGGAAGCTTACACTGTGAAACATGTGACATCTATGTGGATATTTTTTTGTTAGTTTAAACAACTTATTTTTACTTAGTTTTCCCCTCTTGTCATTGATGCCAGTGGATAATTTTGCTTTAAAGGGGTTGGGATTTGAATATAGTCTTTTCATTATGTTCATTATGTTGATACATACGATTCTCACAGACTCCCTACGTTAATAATATGTACACATATATGGACCAGTTTTGGTTTCTATTCTATGTTCATCAAAACATGAGTTCTCAGCAAGATGGTCATAGTTCTGAATTCCTCTATTCTGTTAGCTGTTTATGATGTAAAATCTGTCTAGCTGTAGGCTTTACAAGTTTTCAAATAAAAGCACGAATGAGATAAATAACCATCCTGGACTAGTAGGATCCTTGATTTGAAGTTGGAAAATTAACATTAAGCTTCGTGTATTAAGTTAGACTCTAATCAGCATGTGTTGTTATGATTCAATTTAATATTAAAAACTCTCCAACTGGGCTACTGGGAAAATAAAGGACTCTCAGGAATCGAAGGATTATTTACAGAGGAGCACACTAAAGCCATATTTAAGTGAAATTGTTATTACTGGGGCAATGCAGTGCTGTCCACATTGAGCCCTTCCTATTAATAAAACAGAAGATCAGTTTTAGCAAACATAAATATCAAACATGAGGAGGACGAGCAAGGGGCATGGGACTCCATAAAGTGTGCTAATGTTAACATTTAATATTAATCTAAATACCACAAGAAAAAAGCCAAGGCCCCCTCCTCCCCCTCGTTAGGGATACAGGCTCTCCAAAGGCAACACAAAAGGAAGCGCTAACTCCAGACATGCTTGGGAGCTCAGCCTTTAGCACTCTGAGACAAGGCTGTGCTTTCTAATTACCATTTGAGATGAGTACGGTTTGAGTAGAAGCACGTAGTCACTTGTTTTTCAAATTAGTTTTTTGATTTGTTTTATTTTTTAAAGTTGTGGGGTTTGGTTTGGTTTTGTTTTTAACATGTGGCAAGGTAGCACATTCCTGTAATTCCAGCACTTGGTAGTTTGGAGCAGGAGAACCAATAGTGGGAGGACATTTTGTACTACAAGAAACCCTGTCTCAACATAAAATAAAGTAAATAAAATAAAATACTTGAAATTTCTCATCCTTTGATAAAATGCTCACATATCATGAAAAAACAAGATTGTACCATTTTTGAATACTATGATCCCAAGTAAAATATTTACTTTGCATCTATAAATTGCTCAATAAAAGCACGTTTTCGCTAATTATGTCACATGAAGACCAAGTTAGAGGAGTGAACTGTTTGCTGTCCCTTTACCCGGATGGGTGGGAACAGAGAGAAAACCGGAAAGAGCTCGTACCTGTAATATGAAGTATGAGTATGACTAGCGATGGGCAGATGTGCTCAAACTATAAAAGTGGCAAGTGCAATCATACATTGAGCCCAATTTTAAGACCTAGAAGAATTGCACATGCATTTATTTATACTTTCAGAAATACAAACTAATAATTTAAGTATCGATATTTAATTATACATAATATATAGAAATAACAGAGCCAAAATATCTGAGCACAGGGGTCTTTTCTGAGACTGATATTCCAACCAAGGACTGTATGGAGATAACTAAGACCCCTGCTCAGATGTAGCCCATGGCAGCTTAGTGTCCAAGTGGGTTTCCTAGTAAGGGGAACAGGGACTGTCTCTGACATGCACTCAGTGGCAGGCTCTTTGACACCCCCCCAAGGGGGAGTAGCCTTACCAGGCCACAAAGGAGAACACTGCAGCCAGTCCTGATGAAACCTGATAAGCTGGGGTCAGATGAAAGGGGAGGAAGTCCTCTATCAGTGGACTTGGAGAGGGGAATGGGAGGATGGGATTGGAAGGGAATGAGGGAGGAGGCTACAGCTGGGATACAAAGTAAATAAACTGTAATTAATATAAAAATAAAAATTTAATTAAACAATATATAATATTACCACTGATTTTATGACACATCAACACTAAAGTATAGATATTGATATTTTACTATGTGAATAATCAGCTATTTAGTCAGAAATTTGTGAAAAGCGTAACATTTAATTTTTTTTCTATAACTGACAAATATAGGTACCATTCTTGCTAAATAAGTAAAATATAAAATTTTATTTATTTCACTTATGACCTTCAAAACCAATACAAAAAATGAGATGTGTATGACTGGGTAAAATTAGAAAAATGCGAGAGGAAAGTTAAGCTATAGCTGAGTAGTAGACTATGGGCATAGTAAGCATGGGGCTGAGAGTTTAGTCCCTAGGATAAAAAAATATAGAAAAGAAATATAGATATATATATAGAAAATATAGAAATATAGAAAAGACAAACTTCAGAAGAAAGGTTTTAAGGATAAATATGCCCTTTTTAAAAATAGTTTTTGAGGTTAGAAATCTCTAGAAAAGCTGAGCTGCAGAGCTGTGTTTTTAGATTTAGAGGAAGATAGGGATAAAACTGTGCTTGAAGCGTTGCATCTCTTTGCACAGATATTGGCAGGCTATTAATGCCAGGTACAACTGACATCTTGCAAAACATTTAGCATTCTTGTCCTCATTCTCTCATCCAATAACTATAATTATTCTAGGGTAACAAGGATGTATTGTTGAATAAAACATAAAAATAGCTCCTGTCCTCATCGAAATTTTTTTCTAATTAGACAGAGCAGAGAAGCAGCAAAACAAGAATAGGTTATATAGGCGTCAGTACCTGCGGGGGAAACGAGGCAATGCGGGAGGCATATAGAATGTGTGTATATGCATGTGTGGAGAGATGGAGAAGACAGAAGAGATGGAGAGATGGAGAACTGACCTCCTGAGGTTATGCATGTAACTGGCCTCCCTGAGGCAGTGCCCTCAGTTAAAGTCTAGAAGGAGATGTCAGAGCTGACAAGGGGCATGTATCTGAAACACATGATGAGCAGAGGAGAGAGTCGGGATAAAGACCTTAGGATAGGAATGCACCTGATTACTTTGAGGAACATCAGAGGGGCCACTGTGTGTGTACCAAGATGAGGCCTAGAGGTAAAGACAGTCAGCACGAGGACCTCTGCTGCCCCTGTCATGGGTTCAGAGGGAATTCACATTCTGAGTGTTCCACAGACGAGCTGTATGCACTGAGCCACACTCAACAACACCCTTTGGGATTACAGAGCTTGTGTACTGAGTTACATGGGAAATTTTGTCACTCTTGCTTATTTTTTTACTTGTCTTTTTATTCGGACATCCCAACCATTCTTCAAAGTTACATAGTAGCTATGAGATATGCTCCCCAAACCACGAGTTGGTGGTAATATAACCACCTGTTAGTAATCCGTAAGTTACTGTATAATTGTGTTTGATCTCAAGTCAACACTTGTTCACGTACGTTGATGAGGTCAGAAAACAATTGGAACTCCGCTGTCTTTCACTGCAGAGTCTAAGGAGGCACCTGCTGCAATGAGGCAGACCCCACTGTTCCCTCAGAAAGACAGCCCCTGGCCAGCAGAGGAGCTCTCCTGCAGATCTCAGCGGGGTTGAGATCTTTCAGGCAGTAAAATTTACACAGGTGGAAGTTTTTCACATGTTGTCACTTTTCAACTTTTGAAGTCAGGTATACCGAGTTTGATGTGGTTTTCTCTCTGTTTCAAAAAGATAAGATCAGCCTAAGATGTCACTTAGTGGTGATGCACTAACCATGTATGTACTCTCTCTCTCTCTCACCCCCCCAAGACAGAGAGAGAGAGAGAGAGAGAGAGAGAGAGAGAGAACAAAAGTGAAAAGTTAGGGCCAGGCTTATGGAATTAAATTGATTTTAAAGAAAAGAAAACATTTAACCTGACACAACAGCTCTAATTGGCATACAGAGCATTAAGCCATCTTCTAGGAAAGGTGTGCTGTTGCTGGAAACATCCCAATACATCACCTTCCTAATCCTATGAGAGGAACATTAGGCTAAACCTAATGCTCGCCCTGAACCTAACCCTGAAAGAAGTAAGTTAAACAGAGTACAAGTCAAAGTGTTTGTACCCACATGTAAATCCAGATGGTCTTGGGTTCTGTCACCACAGACACTTGCTGTGAACCTGAGCTAAGGTGCCCTGGATCTCATTGGATAGGACTTGAATGAGCAGCACTGATAGTTCACATTCACACACAAAAATGGTAATATATATGGTTCACAAGGCTAGTGTTGGCCAAAGGCTGTGTAAGAACTGAACATTCCTGTCATGGCGAGTCCCGGGTACGTTTTCTGTGCAGCTTCCAGTTTCCCCAGTAGCTGGTCACGCCTTATCACCACCATCTTGTGCAGGTTGAGTTGACATTCCTAATCACTTGCAATTACTTTCTTCTGAAGTAGATGGGGTCTAGTTTGATTTTAAGCAGCGGTTGCTTTATCTTGACCCCACCGCTTGTTGATTGCTTAAATAAACTTGTCAGGGATCATTATTAAACAAAGACCGGTTTTGAGAAGATTGGCTGTTCTGTTCGTTTGACCGAATGTGTTAACTGTTCTGCGTTTTTGATCAGCAGCGGGCATCTGCAAAGACCTGCAACAGTTAACTCTGAAGAGATCTTAAATTAATTCTTTTTTTAAAGTTTATTTTAGAAATTTATCTACTGGTAATAATCACACTGTTTGGTATCCACTTCTCAGGTGTGGTGGATTTATTTATTTTTTATTTATTTTTTATTTATTTCTTATTTATTTTTTAATTTCTTTTTGTTTTATTTGTTGTCTGTTCTTTCTTGAGCCAGGGTCTCAGTCTCGTGGTTGTTCCCAAAGCTGCATTATAAGTGAGGCTGAACTCGACCTCCTGACCCTCTTGCCTACCTCCCTAGTGCTGGGTAGCAGGCTTGTGCCATCATGCCCAGTTAGCAGAATACTATAGAGCAAATCCAAGACTCTGTGGTGCCAGGAAAAAAGCCCTGCTAACTTAGCTCTACTAACACACATCCTTGTTGATTTCTTTTTTGAGATAGGGTCCCACTCTGGACCCCAGCCTATCTTACCACCCACTGTAGAGTAAAGTCACAGCTCCCCTCGTGCCTCAGCCTCTCCAGTTGCTGAGCTCTGGGATGGCTGGTGTGAGCCAGCCCACTAGGCTTAATAGCTCATAATTTTATCCACTTTGCTACACTTCACTCATCATCCTCATACCGGAGAGGTTCCCATCACCACCAGCATTAGTAGCAGAATAATCAGATATTTCTGTTATGACCAATTCATGTGGTGTCTACCTTCTGTGAGTACCAATTTATTTAAAAAAAAATTAAGTCACACAAGTTCTTGCCAATTCCCCAAACAGCTTGTCCACTGAGCAAGGTTAGATCTACTCTCCAGGCTTCAGAGGTCTGTTGGTGAACAGCCTAGATTTGAAATTTGCCCCGTTCCAATACATCCTAGCCCGTGCATTCCTTTGTGAGTTGTTCAAATCCTGGGGCCCCTGAGTGCTTATTGGCAGGTAGCAGTGATGTGCTCTTCCACGGATCTGCCAGGGGATGGCCCTGGGAAGGAGCTAACCACACCAACCGACAGTTCGCTGGCAGCCTCTGTTGCTACGAAGGAAGAATTTCACTGAGTTATGAAGATAGGGTAGTGGGAAAATTAAACATAAAAAGAACATTAAAGAAACAGATTAAGATGAGGTTTAAGAGTGATTAATAATCACGAATATGAAAAGCTGCTGCTATAATAAGATCTTTTGCCAGCTTTTCATTTACAAAGAAGATGGATGAAGAAATAGCTAAATATCATGTACACTTGAGGCCACATTAAAAAAAGAAGTCCTAACAGTGAAGATTATTATTAGGACCAATTTGACTCTTTAAGGGAATTAGCGAAAATTGGATTGCTTCTGCAGCTCAAGTGACAGCTTTCTTGGATATCTTACTTGCCCTCACTCGCCTCTGAAATTCTATGACCTTGTAAAGCAGATTTACAAATTTTAGGTTGTTTTAGGTTTCCTTAATAGTGTTGATTCTTCTTTTATTTATTTATTTTTGAGTGACAAAGATGTAAGCTTATCAGTATCTTTGTATTGAGTCTTTCATGTTTCACAATGTTCTCTAAACATTTTGATGGTTCTTTAAAACAATTAAGTTCACACCTTCAAATTATATTTATTAATCTTGGGAGGGTGGAGGGATGGCTCAGTAGTTAAGAATGTTTGCTGTTCTTTCAGAGGACCAGAGTTCAGGTCCCAGCATCCACACTGTATGGCTCACGGCTGGCTGTAACTCTTAACTCACAGGGATCAGTTACCCTCTTTTCTTCTGGCCTCCATGGCTACTGCATTTAGGGATACCTGTCTGTCTACAGATATGTACATATGATTAAAACAGTCAAAATAAAATTGTAAGAAATGATCAATTGAATCAGGGTTTCTCTGTGCAGCCTTGGCTGACCTGAACTTACCTTGTAGAACAGGCTGGCCTTGACCTACCAATGATGCACCTGCCTCTGCCTCCAGAGTGTGGGATTAAAGCCGTGAGCCACCACACCCAGCTTCCACTGCATAATTTTAAATTATTATAGTGATATTGAAATATTAAAAAAAATCAAAATTTGAAATGCTAATATTTTTAAAGGATCCCTGGGAATTTTGTATTCCCAATTTGAAGACAACTCTACATTAGTGGCTTTTAATGTTTGATTGAAGTTGCTTGGTCAGGCCCCTGTGGGAGAGGATGTGCTCAGGCCTGCTCTGACTTGAGGTGGCAGGATGGACTGATACCCCTTGAGGGCCTCCCCTTCTCTGAGGAGAGAGGAGATTGGGGGGAAGGCCATGAGGGTGGGACTAGGAGGAGAGGAGGGAGAGGGCTAGGATCAGCCTATAAAGAGCAGGCATAAATAAATAAATAAATAAATAAATAAATAAGTAAATAAATAAAGGAATAAAAGAAAATATGAAGAGCTGTTGTTACAACTAGTACATCTTCTCTATATAGGAACATTCAAAAGTCACTAACTATATCAACCACAGTATTCAGTATCTTGTTGGAAATTTTTACTTTCTCAGAACAATGTCTACTGTTAAAATGGTAAGAATATACTTGAAAGATTGTAGAATAAAAAAAATTTAACAACAAAAAAAGAAAGTTGCTTGGTAATGACATTTTGTGACAGGGGCAAGCCAATACGAGTACTTGGAAAAGGAGTCATAGAAGAAAGCATGGTGGCGGTTCGAAAGTGGGGGCTCCCTGAGTATGAGCCAGCAGGTCTTGGTGTGGTCATTTAATATTAAATCATGCCTCTCTTTTATGATTGCTGTGGTGATTCCGTTGCTGTGCTGTAGCCACTGGCAATGTTAATAGGAGGCAGGCTTCCTCTCTTTCCTCTGCAAGTCCCCCTTCAGGACACAGTGAGATTTGAGACAGATAAATGCTAAAAGAACTCTGTGTACCAAAGCAATGTTTACTGCATGTAATACATATCATTGTTTGTCTCCTGTAGTGAAAAATACTTGTGTCGTGCTGTTAAAATGCACTCCTGACAGACCAGTGCTTGCTATTATAGGGTCCATTGCTTAAAAAAAATGAAACACTGACAGAAATACAATTTAAGAAAATTTAACACCAAGGGTAGCCAACCATGTAGGCTACTATTAAGGGGCCAAAACTCAAGGCCAGGGGTTTATTTTTTAAAAGAGCCACAGTTTATTTGCTAGTAGTAGGCAAAGTTGAAAGAAAAAAAAAATCGAACTTGAGTTCCTCGCTCTCAGTCTGTAGAAAATTAATGAAAGCAACAGTTCAATAAGATTTTATTGCAGAAATGTTTAAGTGAAACATTTTCAGAATGCTTGGGAATTTTTAAACAGTTACTTACCACTTAGAAAGCTATAACACTGTCTTGCGTAACAAATTGTTAGCATTGGATCCTGGGCACACCCCACGATTTTCTTAAAGTGGGTAGTCAGAGCTGGTTAAGCAGAGTCACTTTGCTCATTGCATTTGTGTGTGTGCAGGTTATAAATACCTTTGAGATTGACAGCCTGGCTGTACTCACAGTTACTACAATTTAAAATGGAAGGTGCTGTCCACATAGCCTCATGGGACTAGGGCAGTTGAATACACCGGATGGAAAGCAAGACTTTGGAGAAGAGAGTCAGCCAAGACCGGAGGCAAGGAGCTCTGTTGGCTCTTTGGAGGGGGACAGAGCGCTGACGTGAATAAGCTGCCTCTGCCGCTGTACATGCTGTTATGAGAGGAGAGCGCAAATTTGGATGCGATGCATTATCTAATTTTACCATTTCACGAACAAATCTGTCTCCCAGTAATATTTGAAACCAACTGTGTATGGATTATGTGTACTTTGTAAAAACGGTTATGAAAGCGTTACATTGCCAGAGCCACGAGGGGCTAAGCTCAGGCATCAGAGAAGCAGAAGGAAGCAGTATCTGCTACTGTGTGGGTGTGCTTGCATCTGTGTGTGTGTGTGTGTGTGTTTGGGGGGTGTCAAGAGATGTGTGTCATGAGCTCTCTCCCCTGTTGGCAGAGTCTTATTGACACACCCATTAATAAAGTTTGTGAGGTGATTGTGCCTGCTAAAAAGAGACTTCCAGAGATGTGCAATATCTTTGCAGATATTCATTCGAATTCAGTGGGCCTGACTCAGATAATACCACACAAGAAGTTTTTATCAGTGCTGTAGAAAGTTATATGTTCACTGTGTGTGTGTGTGTGTGTGTGTGTGTGTGTGTGTGTGTTGTGTGTCTGGGGTAGGGAGGGTGGGTGTGTATCCACACATAAGCATGGAGAGGCCAGAGGATGTGGTTGACTGTCTTCTTCGGTCACTCTTGCTTACTTTATTTTTCGAGGCAAGATCTCTCTCTCTCTCTGTATGAGCCTGAAGCTCAATATTTGGATATGGTGGGTAGTCAGCCAGCCCCAGAAATGCTCCAGTCTCTGCCTCTCAGTGCTGGAATTTCAGACTGTGACACGCCTACATTTTTCACGTAGGCATTCAGGTCCTCCTGTTCACTTTACCCCCCGAGCCATCTCCTCAGTCTTGGGTACTGAGTATTTTAAATTTATCTAACTATAGTGTTGAGGGTTTTCCGCTCAGCTGTGTGTTGGAGTGGGAGGAGTAGCCCTGGCTAAGGAGAGCTCGCTGTGGCCCACCCTCCTTCCTGTTCTCAGACCGAGGGTCTCCATCTGCACTCGTGATTTAGCTGTGACTCTTCAGTCCACAGGCAGTCTTTGTCACATGACGGCATCTGGTACTGTGTTCTTGGCAGAGATTACAGCGTCAAGTACTGCTTTTCCATTCCTGATTTCACAAAAGGCAGCTGAAAGAAACAACATTTATGGCAGGTCATCTGAAAACCTGAATATTAAACTATTCCTTCTTATAGTATTAAATATCCTGAGTTTAGAGTGTTCTACAGAGCTATGCTTTTGACATAAACCTTTCTTGTTTTGGTCTTCCAGGACTGTTACACAGAATTATATATCAGAGTTTTACCATTAGCCTATACTACAGAATATTAAAAAAAAAAAAAACAAAAAAACAAAACAAAACAAAACACCTGTAATGGATAAGTGTTATGGAAGGTTTAAAAATTATTTATATTTTAGTGTGTGGATATGTGTGTAAGTGTTTGTATGTGTGTAGGTGATTGTTGTGGGTGTCCACTTGGGTGTCTGGAGGCCAGAGCGCTGCCCCAAGTGTCTCCTTCACTCTTCCTAACCTGGTGCTGACCACCTCAGCTATTCTGGTATCCTCCCAGCACTGAGGGGGCAGGTGCATGCTCCAGTGCTGGTGCCAGGCCCACATGCTTGCCCGGCAAGCACTAAATCAACCCTGTGATCGCCCCAGCCCTCCTGTGCACACTGTTTACCGTATCACACAATATCCAGTGAAATCAGTGGTGACAATTCCCCCAAATCAGAGACTCAAATAAGTTCCTGGGTCTGTCCATAATTAAATGGCACTTTGTGTTAGGTGTTATGAATTCCTTTCTTTTTTTCTTTGTCTTCCAGGAAGCTCAGGTCAAATTACTTTTCAACACCAATCCATAAATGATAGGATTTTTTTTTTATGTTCTTCAGAGTTTTCTTTTTCCTTAACCTATACGTATGTATGTATGTATGTATGTATATTCTGAATAATGATATATAGAGGTATTTATTTTATTTCTAAGATCATTCAAGTGAACTCATTTAAATACAAGTGTAAGTGAACTACAATGAAAAGAAGCAGTGTTTAGAACACAGGTGTGGCATGTGTTGGAAATACAGATGGCTGAGTGAGATGAATTTAAGGGCAGGTAGGTCAGGGCTCTCATTCCTCCCCAGAAAGACAGCTATGATTCAAGTCTATCAGGCTGTGCTTCTGTTGTCCCAGTGTTTGCTCATATCTGGATGAGCTGTGTTTCTCTTTTTAAATCTATGATGGAATTAAGATGATAAAGATGATGGTACCTGGATAACCTGCAGGTAACCTCTTGGCTAGAATCCTAATTCTAGTTTCAATATTTTCTATATTAAAAAAAAAAACTGTACAATGGGCTAGTGTTTGAAGATGCTTGCAGCATCCTGAATGTCGGAAAAGGGATCACCACTGCTCATCAACATGTACCATTGCTACTTCCACTTTACCACCTCCTCAGAGTGTATTGAAGCAGGCAGCTCTGACTCTGCTTGTGAGGTCCAGGCAACTCCTTCCAAAGCAAAAGGGTTCCTTGCCTCTCCCCAAGCTTGTGGTAGGTAGTACACTTTCCTTGGAATTAAGGGAAATATTTTCCAACCAAATGTCAGGCATGTGAAGTCATGCTTATCTCAGCAGGCCTCTCCATCCCCAAATCACCAATCACTATGTGTTCCTGATTGCTTTTATTATTTACACAGTATTCTGACTGCATGTGTGCCCGCAGGCAAGAAGTAGTTGCTGGGTCTTGAACTCAGGACCTTTGGAAGAATAGCCAATGTCCTTAATCTATGAGTCATTTCTCCAACTTCCTGATGGCTTTTCTGTTGCTGTGACAGAAAGCAATATGGGGAAGAAGGGGTGTATTTCAGCTTATAGCTCACCACCCATCAAGAAGAGGAGTCAGGGCAGGAACCCAGGCACGAGCTTGGAGGCAATAAACACATCAGAAATCATGAAGGAGTCCTGTTTATAGTTTGCTCTCTATGGCTCACTCCACCCACTTGTTTATATAAGAGAGTGCCAAGTGCCCATGGCTGACTCTGCCCATCATAGGCGAGACCCTCATATGTCAATCACTAATTAAGAATATGAAGGAGACAGGAACCCCATAAGAAGACCAACAGAGACAACTAACCCAGACCCATGGGGGCTTACAGAGGCTGAGACATCAACAAAGGAACATGCATGGTCTGGATGTACGACCCCTTGCACATATATGGCCAATGGGCAGCTTGGTCTTCATGTGGGTCACCTAGTGTGTGGAGATTGGGGTGGGGGGCTGTTTCTGACATGGACTTTATTGCCTGCTTTTGGATCACTTTCTCCTGGCAGGGCTGACTTGCCTGGCCTCAAGGATAACGTTGTGCTCAGTCCTGCTGTGACTTGATGTGCTAGGAAGGGTTGGTATGGGAGAGGGGGCTTCCATTTTCTGGGACAAAGGAGAAGAGAAGGGTAAAGAACAGGGTAGGGGAGCTGAGAGGAGAGGAGGGAGAGAGAACCCTTGGGATGTAAAATAAATAAACCTAAATAAAATAAAAATTAAAAGAAAAAAATGCTTCACAGAATTGCCTACATGCCACTCCAATAGAACTATTTTTTCCTTTTTTTCTTTTTTCCTTTCCTTTCTTTCTTTCTTTCTTTCTTTCTTTCTTTCTTTCTTTCTTTCTTTCTTTCTTTCTTTCTTTCTTTTCTTCTATTTTTTGTTTGTTTTGTTCTGTTTTTGTTTTTATGAGACAGGGTTTTTCTGCACAACAGTCCCAACTGTCCTGGATATGCTCTGTAGACTAGGCTGGCCTCAAAGTTAGTAATCTACCTGACTCTGCCTCCCAGAGTACTGGGATTAAGGATGTATACCACCACACCTGACTGTGAACTACTTTTTCATATTAGGTTCTAAGACAACCCTAGTTTATGTCAAGTTTATGAAAACTTAACCTGCAAAAATTATGTACAAAACTTTATATTAAGTTCCATTGTGACTCCAGTACTTGGCACTTGGAAGGCTCAGGTGGATGATCTCGAGTTGAAGCAGGCTTGTGCTACTTTGCAATACCTGCCTTTAAGTAGAGGGGTAAAAAGTAAAGAATCTGTTAAAGGAGAGGAGAGGGGAAGGAAAAAGAAAGGGAGAGAGAAAGAGGAGGAGAGGATACCATCAACTCCCTGTCACCCAAAGTGAACTCTAGACATGTTTTGTTTTTATTTCCTTCCTCTATCTGTATGTTGGTCTACTGGTACCTGCACACTTTCCCAGTAAATGTTTCTTGAACTTTAATGTCTTTGTCAGGGAACTTCTCACATCCACAATCTTACTTGGGAAGATACTTTCTAAAAAAAAAAAAAATCAAAACAAAATATTGCCTTAATTGAGGTTCAACCATTCCTTCGATTGTCACTTGCCTCGAATTTAAGAGTCAGTTTTCCTTTCAGCTGTCAGCAGAGGCAAGGGACCATGACTCCTTCATACTCCATATTCCATGAAGCCAAGAGAACCCATATAAAGACATCTTCACTCACTAGTACCAAAAAAAATGTTTCCTGCAACAGAACTCATCTACTCTCATATGCGTCAGTTTTCACAGTTTCTCACTGTTGGATTTTCTAATTCTGGAAGATTTTAAGCAATAGAGCCCATACAACTAAAACCAAGCCCAAGTTCATTGAATCTGTCGGGTATCCTAAATATCAGCTCTTCACCTCTGGATCATGTACAGTGGCTTGTCCTTGCACAAAATATTTCATCTCAGAAATCTATACTCTAATTAGCATCCAGTTGTACTTGTCTTATAGCTGATCCTTGACTTCAATACTCAACTGCCCTGCTATATATTTTCTTTTCCCAGTTTAGTTAAATATTTCAGGCTCCTGGCCTTACTTTCCCAATGGAAGTTTACCTGTCATGCTGGTCTCAGCCTTCCAGCCTTGTTTCTTCTAGCTTGTCCATCTTCCAATAAAGAGCTCACTGAAGATGCAGTCAGGAAAGTATGCACAGGTATAGCAGCCCCTTTGCCTGCTTTTAATCTATGTCTAAGCACTGCTAAAACCAACCCCAAAAATATATAGACTGGCCCTCACTAATTTTTTGTCGGGTTTTACATGCATCTTTCTCTTGCCACCATTCACATTTCATGTCTTTTTCAGACGTCTGCAACTACTTTCATGATATCCATCGGATGATAAACAATATAAATTCCATTTAAACCCAAGTTTAGGTCCTTGGTTTCATTTCCTCCTGCACTGTGGGTCTTTACTTTGGAAGCTATCTCTTTTTTTTTCTTCACCTCTTTATAACTTTTTCCCCTAAAAAATGCAGCCCATCAATGTGTAAATATTGACAAAGTTTTTCCATTCTAAAAATTTAGTTTTTCATTCTTTTATATGTGCTGATATCATCAAATTCCTCTATTGTCTGGGATTCTTGTTTTTGAAGATTCATTTATTTTGCTATTTTATGAATACGAATGTGTGTCTCCATGTACATATGTACACCACATGCTTGCTTGATGCCCACAGAAGTCAGGACCCCCAGAACTGCAGTATCAGATAGGTGTTAACTACCATGAGGGTGCTGGGAATCAAACCTGAGTCTCTTGACCATTGAGCTAACTCTGCAGTCCCAGTATTCTTTTCTTTTTTTTTCTATTAATTTTTTTAAATTCATTACAATTTATTAACTTTGTGTCCCAGCTGTAGCCCCCCCTTCATCCCCTCCCAATCCTGCCCTCCCTTCCTCTTTTCCTCTCATATCCCTCCCCCAGTCCACTGATAGGGGAGGTTATCCTCCCCTTCCTTCTGACCTTAGCCTATCAGGTCTCATCAGGACTGGCTCTCCTCTGTGGCCTGGTAAGGCTATTCCCCCCTTAGGAGGAGGTGATCAAAGAGACAGCCACTGTTCCCCTTACTAGGGAACCCACCCACTTGGACACTGAGCTGCCATGGGCTACACCTGTGCAGGGGTTCTAGGTTATTGACATATAAAATAATTTACCTTCTATGAGATGGGGTCATCCTTTTGGGATCAGTGATCTTGCTCTCTTACCCTTAATAATTATATGAAAATATAATTTGCACAAAAAAAATCAGTGACATTCAAGTGTGTTTTCTTTTCTATAATGCATAATCAATGATATATTCCTCACATCTCATGTGTTAGAAAACATGTAATGCATGCTATGCCACTGATACCTGGTCATGGAGAGAACAGACTTATCCTTCTTTGCACAGGTAACATTTTCTCACTGTGACCAGACACTCTACAGGGCTTTGTCTCTTGTAGAACAATGCCTGGCTCTCTACTGATCCTTTTTTAAAGGTTTATTTGTGTAGTATGTGTGTGTGTGTGTGTGTGCACTCGTGCACATGTGTGCAGATGGATGACTGTGTACTGTGTAGATACGAGTGTCTGCAGAGGCCAGAAGAGGGCATCAGCTGTCTGGCTCTGCACTTCTAGTCAGTTGTGAGCCACTCCATGTGTGTTGTAGGAACTGAATCAAGGTCCTCCACCAAAGCAGCGTTTTCAATTGCTCATTCATCTTTCCAGTCCCAGGCTACTCATTTTGGGAGGTTGAAATAAATGAGAATTATTATCAAAGAAAATTACCCTATCATTCTGTCATACCTGTGTTGACTAGCTTATATTTTTTGGCAAAGTATGCCTTTTCACTCAGCAACTGAACTTTCTCAGTTGTACTGAAATATAGTTCCTGCTGGTAAAGCAAGAAAATAATTTGCTGACTTCATACTGAGTGCCTTGTAAGGTATGTGGAGTAGAGAGAGGAGGAGGAGGCAGCCTCGGCCTCTTCCCACTGAGCTCCTTGTAAGCCAGAAATTTCCAGGGAGGCATTTCTTTACTTAGAGTCTGATCACCTGGGTATTGCTTAATGGCTGAGGTTAGTTGAAAATCATACAAAGAAAGTGAGTTTCTTTTGCTGCTTTTAAAAATGCAAATCCTTAAGCCATGTGCTGACAATAAGAAGCAAGATGATCACTTTCTCATATGTTTGTGTCAACATTTCAAGCTAATGGTGTGCTCTCTCTGAATTGTTGACCAGGCATTAGACCACAGTGTCAGGACACATGATTCTCATCCGACACATTAGATTTTAACTCTGTTTGGAGACATCATCAAACAGCCTTCTATAAAGCGCATCATTTTTTTTTTCAGGAAACAGTTTTTCGAATAAATAGAGAACACTGGACAGTTCTTTGTTCCTTTTTTCTTAAATTTCTTAGAAAACTAATAGAGCATTTCATTATGTTTGCCCCAGATAATGCATGTCCAAGGGAAGATACGGGACTGATTGCTGGAAACGTCTTGTTCTCTTTTTGTATCAGAGCTATGGAAGTGTATGACCTACACAATCCATCCTGTTACAGATGAACTGAGGCTCCAGAGAGTATTTGAGTTGGAAAAGGTCACTAATATACTTAACAATACAGTTGGAAGAAAAAAATTGTTCCTTTTTTTATTTCTTTTTGTCTCTTTTTAATACAGGTGTTATTTGTTTATTTATCCATTACTTGTTCTCACCTTTTTTGTTATGTGTATGGATATTTTGCCCACATGGATGTATGTGAACCATGTGCATGCAGTGCTCATAGAGACCAAAAGAGGGCATCAGATCCTTCTGCGAGTCGGGCTACCGGGGGTTATAAGCTGCTCTGTGGGTTCAGGAACAAATGCTGGTCGTCTGGATGAGCAACGAATGCTCTTAGCAGCCCAGTGTTCTTTCTATCCTCTCTTCTATCTAGTGAGACTTTGTGTGTCTAACAACAAATCTTCTCCCCTTTAACATATCCTTTCAAGTGGACTCACATGGGTCTTTCTGTAATATTTTAAAGTGTTGAAAGCTTGATGTCAGACCTGAGTATGGACCAGACTGACAAGGGTCTGCACCATAGAAAACACAACTACCCCTCCCTTCCAAACTACATCTTTTTCCTAGTTCATTTTTCTCTTCCATGTCTTCCTTAAGGACAAGAAAAAGGCAGTTATTTTTAACTTATATTACAAAGTGAACTAAGTAATTTTTTAAAGTCTCTGATATGATTCATTTCTACAACATTTGGAAATAAAATAGTGAGGATCCCTCAATTGAACTTTCAGCATTAGGTGGTTATTCCAATTCTTTCAACATTTAATTAAAGTATAGGGATTCAAATGGAAACATGGTTTCTGTTGCCTGGAAAACATCTGGGAGAAAATGCACTTGGCATGCTGATAAGTAGAGCATGCGTATTAGATAGAGGAGCGTTTTGAACTTTACAATGCAAACTTTGCAATGAAGTAAAATGAACTAGACAATTTAGGTGTTTCGATGTCAGAATATACAGTGATTGTTTAAATCCCAATTTCACAAACATAAAGGACAAGTTTTGCTTTTAGTATGAGTATGTCATGTACAACATTTAAACATCATTATTATGGCACCCACAATTACTAGTTTGTTTAGAAGAAAAACGAAGTCAGTGGTGGGCTTATAGAACTGCTCCAGGAAGCCACTGTGGGCTGCCTGATTAGTATTATGTGAGTACTATTTGGCCAGTGCAAGGTACCGAATAGGGGAGTAAAACTAGGAAATCCACAGTAATGAAAAGTCCTTTTCTAGATGCCACAAGAAGAAAACTTATCATTTTTCTGCCTGTCCATCACTGCAGCACTAGACTGAAGATACCTCGCAGGCAGGGAAATGCCGTATCAGTGTTCCTATGCCATATAGAGTGTCTCTATACCAAGCTGAACATCAAGGAACTTAATACTGATGGCACAAAGAAGAAGCCGAATCACTTAAAATGTTTAGGAGCATCCAAATAAATGCAACGAAGCAGTTTTGTATTGGGAAATGAAAAAAAAAAAAAAAAACCCTGCTGGCTGGTTAGAGGAATATGGTTTTAATAACTGAGCTGATACAGGAAGGCTTTGGATGGACTCAAAAGTCTTGGAATCTGGAAAGAACATTTAGGAGCTGGGTCTTGTGAATAAAGCCTTCTTCCTCACAATAGAAATGATAGTGATAAGCCTTTTGGGCTGCCTGCCTGAGACTAATATTTCTCTTCCAAGTGGTTCGGTATAATGGGGTCATGAATGGTAATGATGAGACCACGCACACATGTTCTCCAGCTGCTAAGATCAGGGTTTTGATGTGTGGGCATCACATGAGCCATCTTGGATGCGATCAAAGGTTTGCGCTGAGTTTCTGCAATTAGATGAGGGAGGGTGCTGCCTAGCAAGAGTCTGATGCTGCCCTTATGAGTTATTCCACACAGAGACACTTCAGGAAAGAGTGGGGAGGATGGTGGGTTTTTTTTTTTTTTGTAACAGCTTCCAGATACTTTATTTTTGACTTCCACCTACAGAGCTCATGTGCCTTATACACTCAGTTCAAAATGGGATTAAAAAAAAAAAATCATTGGTGCTAATCTTGTGAGTGTGAGTAAAACTCCCCCTATGAAATCTATAAATCCAACCAAGGGAATATGCTAATTTTCAGTTATATCTCTACCCTGTAATTCAGTAATTTGGGGGGCACATGAATAGCACATGTGTTAGGTGCTGGGTGAAGGAGAGGGCAAGCTATTAGGGAGCTTATTATCTGGCAAGCAGAAAGACATGAGCGGATATAAATTCTGAAAGATCATTGTGCTATATGAAAACAAGCATTTTAATATCTAAAGGAAGGCATTCATTCTGCCAGAAGGAAATCAGAGGAGATTCATAGATCAAGTGACATTTGAACTGAATGTGAAAAACTGTCATCATATTCTGCCAAGAGTGGGTTCAGTGTGGTCTCAGCAGGAGGGAGCGGAAGGACATTAAGCATGAATGCATATGATGAGAAGGGAGTACAAAGCATGATGGACATGAAATGCAAGAATTGAGAGCGAAGGGCTTGAGTACTTTTGCTGCTATTCATTCATCCTGCGTATAGAGAGGGTGGATGGTTCTAGGTAGGAGAAATGCATTGCACCTCTGTCCTAGAAAGGTTAATGACTGCAGAGTATGAGGAGCAGAGCAAGATGTGCTGGCAGAAAGGATGCTCAGATAGCCAGTGTAGCCTTCGTACAACAGAAGAGAGACGCATGCCAGACTTAGGTCACTAGAAATAAAGAGAAGGTGTACCCTCTTTTGAGTGAACCCAAAGGTGGATCTAGAAGCCTGAGAAGAGGAGCAACCAAAGATGAACCTGGAATCTTTGGTTTAAAGATATTGCAGATTTTCCGGTTGCTTGGGCACTGGAAATGTCAGCACAGGGGAATGCAGCTTGCAAAATGAATGGATGTCCTGTAGAAAGAAGTAGGTGATCAGGGAACCAGCCTTTAGCTCTGAATGTGAGCAGGGTGACAAGGGAACCTTAGAGATGGTCCTCTTGCACTGCCTCTCTGTGCTTTTCAGGTGTTCTGTTGAGAACTAAGTGTTGGGGGCGGGGTGGGGGAGGGTAATCTAAATGGCTTAGTGTATGGAGTCCAGCCAGACCATTGGCTCTCTGTAATTGGAGCATGGTACATAATTCTTTTCATCTATCTTTCTCATATAGAAAATGGGGAAACAATACCATCTGCCTTGGTCACTGCGGTGGGGACCAAGGACAAGATAACCCATGTGAGATGCTTTAACAGATACCTGCTAGGGAGACAACACTCCATTGACACTGGCTGTTATAGTCTAGGCTCTCACATCATTGACCAGATCTCATATTGATATTGATTTGAGAGGTTACTTTTAAAAGGTGAGCACGGGAAAATCTGTTGACTGATTTCTCTAATTTGCTGATGTGAGATTATCTGAGAGGACTCTGTCTATTGCTTTTGCCATTAAAGATGCTTCATGGACAGCCTCCCCCTGAGTGCAGAGAAATTGATCTCATACTTTATGTTTTACAAAAAGAAAGTCCCCGTGTTAGTAGGTCTTACCCGTGTGGGCATACCTACTTTTTTTGAGTGCTGCAAATGATCTTGTTGAAGTTTTCAGAGAGAAACATGACAGTGACATGTTAAGTTGGGATTAAAACTTGGAAGTCAATAGCGTTTGGGTCACATGGCACTATGGATTTCCCTGTCATCTTTTCATAGAGAGAATGCCTTTTCCCTGGTGTGTTTTGGGTTGCTTCTTCTTGTTAGTATTTGTCACACTGTGTACTGTACGGCAGTTAACAGTGAGAGAGAATCCTCAGCTGAAGTGAACATCAGGCGGCTGTCAGGGCACGTAGACTAGTGCCATGGTCGGTGTCACTGCTATTAGCGATGCCAAGATCCTGGGGAGACGCTGCTCACTCTGCACCTCAATTTACCTACCTGTACATATTCCACACCCCTATTTCAGCTTCTCAGGATGAATTGTGATGACAGGAAACTAGAGAGATGAGTCAGTGGGTGAAAGCCAGGGCTACTCAATCATGAGGACCAGTTTGGATCTCAGCACACACCTTGGGCAGTTCACAGACTTGTAACTCTAGCTCCAAGGGATCTGGCAAATACTTCTGGGCCCCCTGGACACCCATACAAACTCATGCAGAGACATCTGTATGTACACACATACATATTAAAAATTTTTTAAAAAATTAAGAATTATGTAATAGTTTTCTTTCTGGTGGCCAACAAATCTAAAATGCCTAGAAGTGTGCTGTAGCTTTCTCTACATGCCCTATTGTTAGTAAAGAGAGCGTGGGAATTTCCAGTTAAAAACAAAAACAACCTGAAATTTAAAATAAATAAGTGGAACTAAGATGAGCTTCTATAATTCAGGCTTTATTCTCTACCTGAAACACACTGTTGGTGCGATGGTTTCCTCTTCTCAGATATAGAAAAGTAAATGTGTGTGTGTGTGTGTGTGTGTGTGTGTGTGTGTGTGTGTAATATAAAATTTACCTGCCAGGTCAGACTGTGGGAATATGGCTTATGCTATCTGTCACAGGAGAATCCAGATTGGACAAGTGCAGATCTCAGGCTAGGGACACAAAGGTTAAAAGCAGGACTCTCTCTGCTTTGGAAACCCTTCTGAGTCTAAAGAAGCTTTCTCAGCCCAGTGTTTCCATCTATGCTGTATCATACATCTGCAACTTTTTAAGAAAAGTTGAAGAAACGAGGTTTATAAGCCTGTTCCCACGGTGTAGCCCCTTCACCCTATGGGATTGTGATATATGATGCAGTGTCTGAAAGCCAAACTGTCTTGCTTCAACTTATTCCAGGGTTTTACCATTGCTACATTTTTGTTGTAGACTGGGCAGACAGAGAGAGTGCCAGGAGCTGATTTTCCAAGAAGGTCGAGTAAGCATCAGGTCCACAAAGCATATACCCGTTCCTCCGGGGAAACAGAGACGCAGCAATTAGGCAATGCAGTGCTGCTCTTTGGGGCGCGGACTCCCACCCTGTAATCCATTCCTTTCTTAATGTGACTTGATCTAGACAGAGTGAAGGCCTATCAGGTGTGAAAAACCCGGCTGCTCCTGGCGTGGAGTGGCCTCCAGACGGTGATTTGGCGACGTCAATCCCGTCATGCTTGATTTGGACACAACGCAGTAAGGCTGAGTTTCTCTACCCCCGATCAACTTCTCAATTAGCAAGCTGCCTTGTGTAACGGCCTTGTTCTGCAGCCTCTAGGGGCTACTTCGGGGGTCATCGGGGTGAGAAAACTTGAGCGCCAGCTTGGGCTGGAGCAGAACTGAAGGACCCTCAGTGATTCCCTAAACAGCATAACCCCCTTTCAAGTCGTTTGCTTTCACGGGATTGATTCTTGGCACATTAAGAGGCTTACAGCTCCAATATCTTCTTTAAAATGCCCCCCTTATCACTCCTGCAGCTGACAGGGGTTTTGACAGGCTGAGAGTAAAGGAGATAAGTAATAGGTTACTATTATATCTGTGCATGTGGACACACGGCACAGAAACAGTCAGCACACGTGCAAACAACCCTGATGTTGTCTTTCCAGGGTAACCAGTGAACTAGAGCTGCAGAGTGACCCCCTACACCTCATTGTTCTCTATTGGAGGGTCTAAAATCTTTGTGTCAGACTTTATACACTCATGATATTCTCATATCATTACTGCTTTTTACAATATTTTCTCTCTTAACTTTGTATAAGGTTTCCATGAATAATATATGTTAATAGGAAGTTTAAGTAATGGCCATGTGTAAATAGGCATTGAAATGTATATATTTAATGTGATCTTTCTCCCCATTCATGACTTATCCAAATGATTTCTTCATCAATAAAGTGCAATTTTTTTCTCCAATGAAATGAACCAAGTTTAAAACACACACACACTATAAAAACAAAAATATCATATTTTTGAAAATTATATAATTTGTAAAGAAATTTTAAAGTATTATATGGTTCGTATTTGTTACATATTTCGTTGATCAACTGTTCTCATACCCACTTCTTATTTCCATAGCTTTAGAAATTAGATGGGTAAATTCAGATCAGATATGAAATATTTGGTTTTATATAGTTCTCTCTTTCTTTCTTAGAATGAATTATTCTGACATATATTTCATGAAGAGATTTTCCCAAAGTGGTTTGCATGTGTTTCTTACAAAAATGTCTTTTGACACCAGGAAGATCATTATATGCCTAATAATTTATGCATGATCCCAAAGATAGCTGAACTTGATGCATGGGAGAAACTGGAAGTGGGGTGTGTGTTGATGGCACAGCCCAATAGACACGCCCTAGATGTATGAAGGGTTTTACCTCTGGCTTTTGATCTGTGTAAAGAATAGTTAAAGTTCCAGACACTGTGTCAAATCATTTTACAAAGATTACTTCTGATACTAATTCCTGAAGGTGATGCCACAAAAGAAATACAGATACATCCTAGAAACAAAGCCAGTGCTTTGGAAATTGCATTTTGTGACAAAAAAGTTTGAAGACTACTCACAGAGCATTATTAACCCTTACAGTTATGTTGTATAGATATATTGAAAGAAACAACTTATAACTTCACTATAATTCTTTCTAATAATTCTTTCTAAAGCGTGTGACACAAAATTTGGCTGAAATTTCTCTGCCATAATACTAGATTCAATGTTGTGCTTTGAATGTATCAATTTTGAGAAAAATGCTACTAAGAAATAATGTCAAATCCTTACACAAAATTGTTTTGACTCTCCTTTCTTCTGTTAATATTTTAGTAGTCCCAAAACACCCACCCAATCCCACTAATAACTGTACTCAGGAGTTTATTTTGATAACCCTTTTAAATCTTATTTTAATGGGTTCTTAAATTTATACATGCAAATGCACACACACTCACACACACCACAGTGTCAAATAAACATTGTATTGTGTTCCATTTCCCTTGGCTATGACGAGATCACTGGACATCCAGTCTTGAGAACTTAAACTCAAGTTCAAGTTAATCCTTACCTAAATAATTCAGCTATAGTTAAGTAGAATACAGAATTATAGAATTTTAAAATTAGGCACCACTCTTAAAGTACTTAGTTCAATCTACATGGTGGCTCTCCAGAGAAGCTGAGAATCCAATACTTTTTAAGCATTCGTATTCTGTTTGATCCCAGGTACTTAGTCAACCATACAGTTTTCTAGTCAGCACGGGGCATTTCTGACAAACACAGATGCTTGGCTCACAAGTCATGCTCTAATGGAGTAACATAAAGAATACTTTCTTAAGGAACTTAAGAATAACTCTCCCTTAAAAGAACCAGAGGCAAATGGTACCATGCATTGTATTTGCTTTAAAGAAATAACAACAACAAAATATAAACAATATACATTTTATCTGTCTTTGGCAATTATGTTTGTGTCCTTCAAACTACTAGATATGTGACAATGTTTCCACTATAGAAGTATTTTTGTTAAAAACAAAGGGGAGGACCTGGGATGACATTCTCTCCATACATTTAATTTGGTAAATTTAACATATTAAATAGATAAACACCATACCACATTTTGCTTTCTTTCTTAAACATAAAAATGAGTACTTGAGTTTCTTTTCTTCTATGCATGACATAAATACAACTTGAAGCTAAGTTTTCAGCAATAGGCTCTCCTGTTAACCTTTGCCATTCAGCGTAGCAACTTTTTTTCTGAGGTAAGCTATCATGATTGATCCTAGAAGACAGGATTGTCTGAAAATTGAGTAGCTGTGCTTCAAGAATATGCTGCATGACCTGTTCAAGTTCAGATTATCAGTGATCACCAAGTCAGAATCTCCGGGGCAAAAGGTACACCACACATCAGAACAAACGAGCTTTGCATTGCACTGTCAATCAGACTGTCGCTCTGTGCCTGGGGTCACACGTGGGCACTTTTGGGAACCGGGTGTAGTACCTGGATAGAAGGGTGATTCTTTGAAACATGTTAAAGCGTAGAAACATTAAATGGCTTCTTTGACAAAGGTCATGGGATAACTCTCCCTCAGGGCTACTTCTCAACTAACAATTTACAAAATAGCCTCATTGCCTTGTTGTATTTTTTTTTCATCTTCTGGTTTCTCTTTCCTGATGATAATTTCATTTATTTGAAGTGAAACTGTCATGAAAAGGGTAAAAATAGTATTTTCAAATAAGGTTCTTTCCTCCTTCACTTTTATATATGATGCATGAAAAGAAAAGTGTGAGAATAAAGATAAGAAAGAAGTAATTATAGGTTTCTAAAACATCTGGGAAAATATCAAAAGACTTCAATGCAGTTTCAGGAAAGGGTTATTTACTCTTTAAGTTTTCACTAGAAAGATGTCTTCAGTTTTTTGTAGACAAAGCTTTCTGAATCTCATGATAAAATAGACTATCATTTTAAAATTCTTATTATTATAAAATTCTTTTATTATAAATCACATAGAGCACCTTCCAGGTAGCATTTTCTGTAATGTTGTTAAGCCTAGATAGAATTTTTTTAGTTTCCCTTATAGCTTCCTTGACTTGCTGAAACGGGAGAATGAGAAACTAAAATAGTCACAATATCTGTAACATACTTTGGAAATTTTGGCATATTTTCATTTTATTAGTTCTTGGAATTGAACCCAGGACCTTGTACAGTCTAGGCAGGTAACTCTTACAGTGATCCTCAACCATGCACCACGGACATACATATTTTTTGGCTGTTTGTCTTTCTTTTTATTATAAGCTTGTTAAATTAGAGCAGGAAGGCTAGAGTGGAAAGATAAAATATCTATTTTTATCATCTAAAAATCTATTTTGAGTCCACATGTGTTTCTTTTGTCTTCCTGATGCCCTGCTGTTCTGCTTAGTATTTTGTATTTCCATAACTATATCTAGGATTGTGTGAAGTCTTGTCTTTTCAATATCCCAACAATGAAAAGCAAGCTTGACACACTTTGGTTCTAAGATTTTGTGATTGCATGAAATGCTGATACAATTGTCGGGTTTGCCCAGAGATGTTATCCACACCAAATGTTGAGGGGAAATATTCAATTTTGTTTTCCTCTGAACAGTTTGTCCCATGGGGCTGCTGCACTGATCTAACCAGCCCTAACACCTGCTCATGAGGCTTTACAGAGGCACTGTGAAGGAAAAGCCCACGTGGTTGGTTAAAAATGAAAATGCAGCATTTAAACAGTTTCTGCAACTTTTAATAGTCAGACGTGAAGAAAGAGACAAAGGATTATAGCCAGACATGAAGCCCCTAATAAGTCACAGGCCTGAAGACGTGTTCAAAGCAGCCTTTTCTGGTCTCTCTTTCTTTCTATTTCCGTGTGTGTGTGTGTTTGTACTTGTATGTGTCTGTCAATCTATCTCTCTTTCTCTGTGTCTCTGTGTGCATATATGCACATATCTGTCTCTGTCTCTCCCTCTCTCTCTCTCTCTGTATAAGCATACGGTGGGTATGGCAGCCAGGTGTTTGTTTATGTTTATGTCAAGTATATATGTATGTATATGTATATACGTATGGAGGCCAGGTGCTTACATAAGGTGTTTTCCTCAATTGCTCTGAACGTGAAGTGTGGTGATTAAGAATGTATGTTTGACAAGACTCAGAGATCCAAGCACCACCAAGCCCTAGTATTTGCATGAGTGCTGGAATCTGAACTCAGGACTTCATCATGCTTGTTCAGCAAGCACTTTTTTTAAATTGTAAATAGTATTATGTTCATTTTAAATTCTTTTTTTTCTTTATTAATTACACTTTACTCACTTTGTATCCCCCCTGTGGTTCCTTCCCTCCTCCTGTCCCAATCCCTCCCTTCCTCCACCCTCTGCATGCATGCCGCTCCCCAAGTCCACTGATAGGGGAGGTCTTCTTTTCCTTCCTTCTGATTTTAGTCAATTAGGTCTCATCAGGAGTGGCTGCAGTGTCTTCTTCCGTGGCCTGGTAATACTGCTTCCCCCTCAGGGAGAGGTAATTAAAGATCAGGCCAATCAGTTTATGTCAGAGACAGTCCCTGTTCCTATTATAATGGCAGTTCAGTATCCAAGTGGGGCTACATCTGTGCAGGGGTCTTAGGTTGTCTCCATGCATAATCCTTGGTTGGAGTATCAGTCTCAGGAAATATTCCTGTGCTCTGATTTTTTGGTTCTGGAGCCTTCTCCCCAACTACTCCTTGGTCCACTTTAAGAGGGAAATGTAACCCAGTACAGGGAGAGGGAGAGAGTTAAATATATGTGTGGCTAGCTGCTGAGCAACTGCATAGCTACTCCTTGTAGACATGGGATAACTTTGTGTACTAGAGCAGCCAGAGCATCAGCCCTGTGTTCTTGTTTGTTTGTTTGTTCTGATGCATCAATATGCAACAGGAAAAGAAAAAGTTGGGGAAGGAATCAACACTTAATAGTCTGAAACTGATGAAAATAGACAGGGCATTTTATCTACTTCAGTTATAAGTTGAGCTGTCATGACTCACACTATTATCGTAGATGCTTAAATCTCTAGCTTATGTTTAATTTTCATCTCCAAACATAGAACGGAAATATCCAGGATGAATTCTAGTTTAAAAAAATATAGCTCTCCATTTCCTTGAAAGTCATAATTGCCATATAGCCAGAAGTATGAGGAAGACTCAGGCTACAGACACACACTGTCCAGCACAAATCAAACTCTACATATTAACACTCCTGTTCGTAAAAGGAATTGCTCTTGAAGGTGAAATTTAGGGGATTTTGTTTGGTGTTTTTTTTTTCTTGAAATTTGTATGAAATATTTTCTTTAATACAGTTCATATAAATGATTGTCTCCACATACAATCAATAGCTTAAAGAACTCAGAAAATGTTTTATTTTTGTGTGTGACAAAAGTCAAGACTTAGCCACATAATAGGTCTTCGGGTACTTGCTGGAAGCACATAGCAGCCACAAGTGCAGGATATGAGGAAATGGATAGCTGACTCGGCTTATGAGTTAATTGGACGTAGGTAGTGAAGGAAACACCTTTACAACAGAACTGAAAATTCCACAAACAGGGTGTGGAATGCATTCCTCTTTTACTTTGCTTCTCTGGACTATTTCAAGGCTAATTTGACCTAAACTGAATCACAGAGTGGAACCTGCAGTATATAGCCGGGATTTCTCGGGAAGAGATGCACTTGGTGCTGATAAAAGGCTAGACGCCCTAAATATCTCTTTAGTTTTGTTTCGTTTTGGGTCCCTGGCTAACAGTGCACCTGGAGAAACAGTTGACACTGGCTTTCATCAGAATCTCTTTCCCAGTGTAACTTTAGCATTCTCTTAGAGATTGGCCTCGGTGCTAGATGCTCTACCACGAAGCTGAACCTCCAAGTCATTAACATTCCTTTACACTTTCTTTTGTTGCCAACATATGACTATGTCTGGATCTCAATAGTTAGAAAACCTAGCTTTCCTCCCCTAAAATTTAGAAATCATTTTCACCATAGTTATGTTTATTTCGCCCATGCTGATTTTGCTGAGCTGATACGGATTGATACTGCAAATCCACCCAGTGCCTGGCAGACAGAGACTGGCGATAACCCAGTGATCTAGGATGGCTTCTGGCCCCTTGCTCTTTAGTTCTATTCTGCATGATTCAAGGATATGCAGGGTTGAGCTGACCATAGAGGAGAAGCAGTATTGAACACTTGAACAAACGAAAACGCTGAACCTTAAGCTTAAGTCTTTTCCGATGGAGTGACCTATCATGGTTGCCTAGATTTTCCTAGACCCCTTAGGAAATTCTTTGTTTGTTCATAAAGAAAATAATATAAAGACTGAATTTAAGACAGATTAGAAGTGACTTAGAACACAAATGCTCCATGATACCATGCATGAAGTATTAAATAAATTATCACCAAGTACTTTTAGGCACTATGTGTTGTCCCATGCCATTACCATGCAGCATTTCAATTTTTCTACCTTAATTTTAGGAAAATGCAGCACCACCTCTGTGTGCCTATGTTTGCTTCTAACTGAAAACAAACCAAACCACAAATTAGGAACAGGGCTCAAAGTTAATATGAAGTTAAGCATATGTCCTCTTCTGTTTAGTTTTACTTGCTTAGTGTTTTCTGTCTTTATTGATCTTAAATTTTCAAGATATCTTCATCTCTACAACATTAAACACATGTGAAGACCCCAAAAGAGGGGGGGGGAGGAATAATGTCTATTCTCTTTGGCTTTTTTGTAGGGGTGAGATTTTTTTTCAAGTCCAAAAGGGTAGTATATTGACAGTGAACTCATTTCCCAGCACTCCCTCCCTTGGCTTAAGAAGTGAAGTTGAAAAGATGATGAAAAGTGTATTTACAGGAGACAAAAAAGCAATCGTCCTTCTCGGTCTATGGAAATAAGAAATGTCCCATAACTGCTGGTATCACATGCTCAGACAAACTCACAAGCCTGCAGTCCAGGGAGGATGGGGAGATCTTTTCTGTCGATTACTGTGTCATATCTAAGGAAAGCAGCTATGCTACATTTCTAGCTATGCTATAGAGAAAGGGTTTCTATGCACATGATGATAATTAATCTAGTCTTATCCTCAAGATTAAAAGGAATCCTTAATGTTACATTCAGGTGTGGCTAAGTACCTGGATGGAGGAGAAAATTTTCTCTTTGTTCAGAATCCAAGCTTATTGCAACAATATTTGTGTGTGTATGTTTTTCCCAAACAATAAATTAATGTGAGTCAAATACTATGTTTTTTTGTAGCTTGGGGGGATTTGATTTAGTGATGTGAATCACTGACCTGGTTTTTAAAAGAATCCATAGAAACATCTGGTGCTGCTAAGAAAAAGACACTAATACAATGGGCGCTCAGTTTCCCAAAGCCTGTGTTTATTATTGCCGGGTTAAATGATTACATGTCTTGGGGTTTTCTCTAGCTCCCGCCAGGAACTCTGGAAATAGGTATACACCAAGCCACCTGACTTAAAGCAGTCCTGCCAAAGCTGCTGAACATGTAATAAAAACTCAGCATTGCCTTGATAACTAAGAGAGAGAGAGAGAGAGAGAGAGAGAGAGAGAGAGATGAGTATATTGCCTAGTCATTCACAGAATCTCTGAATATTGTCCTGTGTGGATAAGCTGCTGCTCTATAAGGAAGCTGTCTGTTTGGTTTTTATCTTGTCGGTTTTGGATTGTCAATACCAAGTAATGAAAGCAAAAATTGGAGTGGACAAGGAATACAAGCACCTTTCGCGGTATTTACAAACAGTGATAGGCATAGACGTGGTACCCATGACACTTGTCACTGGCGAGTCAACTTTTGATGGTATATCACCTACAAGGTGATAGCTATATTGCCTAATGCCTATTGTGAATATAAATGGTAGGGGACATTCTGGCCATAAGGAGGCCAATTAACTCCAGCTGTGCCTGAACAGTCTATAAGATTTCCTAAAAATGAGTGAAAGAAGTCAATCAGTCTATGTTCTTCCTTACCATAAATTCACAGGCTGGTACAATATGATTTATTTGGGTCCACATTTCAAAAGGACAAGTTTTTGAATAAAGCTCCATTTGTTTTAATGTACTAGGAAGCGCAAGTAGGCCCTTCTCTTTACGGAGAGGCTGACATAGCACTACAGGCAAGAGTTTTATGAGGTCTGTAGTTGATATGAAAAAACAGACAGTCATCCTCATAAACAAGCGACTGAGTGAACAGCACAGGAGAGGGTTCAAGCCAATGTCTAGCAAGATTTACTTTTGTCTAAAAGAATCTTATAATTAAGAGACTCTTCTTAAATATTTCCCAGATACACTTGAAAGCGAACTAATGTGCAAATGAGAACCTTAACTTAAAAATACCTTAAGCTAAAGGCTGCATGTAAAGATTCATTTTCACCTTAGAATCCAAACTTAACAGTTACCAAAGGATACTAACATGAAAAAGCCATTTTATAAAACCTTACTCGGTTTCCTTGTGCAGAGAATCTTGGGGTTCACTTCTATAACCCCCAGAGGAGAAACCAAGAGCATAAGTACAGCTACTGAATAAGCTCTTGATCCTTGGACAAAAACTGAGGGAAAAGTCTAACAAATGCATCGTTTTGCAGTAAATTAGATCAGATTTCCGCATCTCCGCACTCAGTCTGTGAGCTGACAGTTCAGTAAAATGTTCCCTTGTAAGGTTCGCCCTCCTAGGAAAAGGGGCAATAATTCATCATTAGGATTTCAGAGTCCAGGTGTAGATGGAAACTGATGGAGCCTCCAGCGAGGCAAGGAAAGTGCACGGAAGAAGAAAATTTTATCTGAAGCCTAATTCCCTGGTTACAGCAGAGAATAATTAAGATAATATTGCTTCAAGAGTCCTTTAATGATTAAAAATCACATATGCAGAATCCATAAATTGGGGGGCAACAAATTGGAAGGCTAGAACGCCAGAGAGCTGTTTTGTGCACATTGTCATGGAAAGTGTACTGGTGGCAGCCCGCTGTACAGGAGCCACCAGAGACTGGGACCATTCCAAGGACTTTGTTTAGATGCAACAAATCATTTGTCTGTTATTAACCCAGAGCTTGTAATTATGCAGATTGCCATAGATTTTCCTGGGCCTGGAAGTGAGATTGAGGGTTGCTCACAGTACAGCAGGCAGCTCAGGGCTGGCCATGCATTACTGAACTTGCCACATTTATCATGTTGACTGATGGCAGCAGAAGCAGGTCTCAGGTCCCAGTGGTTAATGTAGTGGGTAATTAACTGTCATTTGCCTAGTAATAGGCTGATGATCAATGGTTTGTGTGGAAACAAATTCTAATCAGGTAGCTGATAAATGCTCAGCTAGCTAGAGCAATTGAAATTGGGGGAAACTATGTCCAGAATTTCAAAATGGCATTGTGTGTGTGTGTGTGTGTGTGTGTGTGTGTAGTGTAGTGTTTTTATTAGGTGTGAGGAAAACTGAGTAATGCTCAGCAATACCCTTATCTCTTATTAGGGAGATTTTATATGCAAAAACATAGGCATGTACATGGAATAAGGAGCCTTCAGGTTTCTTTATTTCTCAAAACTACAAGGGAACAGATGACACAAGTAAGTGATGTGTGACCTCTGCGAGGAAGGCATGGAGTACACTCAGTGTTGAACGCGCCACACATCGAGGAGCCAGAACTCCTCTGCCCAGAAAAGAATGAGGTGAAGATAGACACAGTGGTGGGCAGCTGCCATCCCAGCACTCAGGAGGCTAAGGTCTGAGAATCAAGAGTTCAAGACCAACCTGAGCCTCATAATGAGGCGAGTTACACAAAAAGAGAAAGAAAAAAGTAGAAGGGGAAAGATCAAAGCTTTGGCTTGTGCTAGATTCATTTTCAATGATCCTAGGGGTAGTCATACAACACTGCATTGTTTCATGGAGTCTGTTTTAAAGGAAGATGATTTCTGAAGTTATGAACTGCAAACTGAGAATATAAAGATTATTTAGGTTATATAACCCAGGCTGCCCTTGAACTTACTATATAGTTGGGGCTGGTCTTGAACTCCTGATCCCCTACTAAGAGTGCCAGTAATACAGAGGTGTGCCGCCTCTAGCAAGATGAGCACATAACATTTTAAAACAGTCTTTAAGGAAGATAAGTATTCATACGTCTTGAATTTAATCTTCTTGTTGCAAACTGGTTTGCTTCCATAGTTGATGCCCAGGGCATGCCAGGGAGAAGATTAGGAGGTGTTTGCTGTTTCATCCTCAAGAGGCCTGTGTTTTTAAAGAGACAATGTAACAAAACCAGGAGCATGAGAACCTCGGCCACCTTTTGTCAGACTTGTGGGCGTCACTGTGACAAGCCTAAGTATCACCATTAGTTCAAGAACAGGAAATGGCTACACACTGAAAAATGAACATGCTCACCTTAAGCAAGGACCTTTGGAGTTTTGAGAAAGACATGAGACTTGGGCATGTTTGTGCATAATCCTAAAATTCAATAAAATGAAAGGCTAAGACTTTTGCAAAGTGCTTTTTTATAACCAAAAGGAGCTTTCTCCACAGCACCTTTGAATTCATTAGTTTCGAACTGCTTTTAATTTCGTCTTTCCCTTGAGAACCATTATATTTTTTCTCCCGTTAGCCTGATGCTGGAGAAAAAAAAAAGAAAGCTGGCAGATGGGCTGTTTTTCTCTGAGCTCATTCCTAGTATTTAAAGACCTTAACCACTATGCACAAAATATTATTCATAATAGCTCTTCACCAGCATTAACAACTTTAAAGCAACTTGCTTTAAATATTGTCAATGCAGACAGAGAAAAAGATTTGTCTCCTCTCATTGTGCAGTGATCAAAATCACTTTGGTACTGTTTTCTAAGTCATTACAAAACTATTTCTAAGCATCTTCAGTAATAATTTTTCCAGATTATTGCATTATTTCTGACAGTATATTTCGGCTCAGCTTCTGACATAGCTATGTATAGCTTCCAGCCTCATTTCCTGTAATGTGTTACCCGAGTAACATAATCACAGCTGTAACTATGCTATAGGGCTAAAAAGTGCATGTACCTCCGTACGTTAAATTGCTTAAATGGCTTGTTCATAAATGCTCTTTAATGTTACTGGTGAGCCTTTTAGTAATTAGATGTCAAAGAGGAGAGAATCAGATACTTGGGGTTCTTACAGTCGAAAGACTAGAATGTTAGTACGTAATGTCAACATGTGATTATATTGCTTGTACATTGGTACTCTAGAAAGCAGGTGATTTTTGCACGATTTATCCCATAGACTGCTATTTGTTATAGTTGTGTAAGCATCCTAATGTCTTTTTCTGGAGAGGTCAAGGGGGGGTGTTACAGAAGAATATATATATGTATATATATATATATATATCAGATGAAACTCATTTATAAGGCATTACGTATGGATTGCTTCAAAGCATGGAGTAACAGCTTCTCAGTCTGAAAACGCAGGTTTCCAAAGTTGAGAAAGAAAATGTTTATTGTTCTAGGCTGTTCGGTGTAACGGGAAACTGTGCTGCCTGTAGCAAGCTCATCCCTGCCTTTGAGATGGTGATGCGTGCCAAGGATAATGTGTACCACCTGGACTGCTTTGCCTGTCAGCTTTGCAACCAGAGGTAAGTACAGCTAGTACGTTTAATTTGACCTTCCAAAAACAATGCCACTCTGCAGGCTGTTGATTTAACAGGTGGGAATGGTTTTTGCTAGACCAATTAATCTCAACATTCTGGGGTTCTGCAAATGTAAATTCAACACCAGAAACAAACCTTTGAGGGGAAAGGTCTTCAGACTAGCTTCAGAGAAGAGTGTTATGTGACAGCAACTGGATACAGAAGTACTTCTCCTTAACATCCAGACCTGTCATTCATTCTTGCTACTGCCTTACTATCTCTTAATGTGGCAGTTTGGAATACCTTTCATGCATGTAGTGACATGGTTCAGTGAGCAAAGTCTTCCCTGCACAAGTGAGAACCTGGGCTCAAGAGCCTTGTCATGATGGACAGCTTAGCACTTTTCTGTAATTCTAGTCTTCCTACGGCAAAATGGAGCTGATTGGGAGGGAAATGAGAGAATTCCAAGAGCTTAGGAGCCAACTAACCCGGACTACTCAGCAAACAACAAGCATCCAAACTAAGGAGAGGGGGAAGGCTGACCCTGAAATCCTTCTGACCTCCATGCAGGCATGTGTGTGTATGCACGAATGAGCACACACAGACGCTCATGCACACTACAAACACATACACACACACACCTTTACCTTTGGACTGTTGTGTGATTGTTTTAGAGACAAAGAATTGGTAACAGGAAGTTCATTTTCATCCTATTTATGTTCCTAGGGTCACTATCTTGACTTCTTGTCTGGAATTCTAAGCATGGTATCTATATACTCTTAGCTACCACCAGCCTCTGTGAGAAGGAGGTGAAATGTATCTAATAATTAAACAGTCACCAGCATTAGGCAGACAGCAGTGGAGAGAATAGTCCTCAGGACTCTAGAAACCTAAGCTGTAGTTTGGGTTCGGCCACAGACCAGCTATGCTGTCTTAAACTAACTATATTATCTGTCTGGATCCAATTTCCACATTTGTAACTTTTGGTTAGTCAATTTCAAAATTCTTCCAACTAATACTATAATAAACCCTTCACTTTTTCTTCATCAAAAATTTTACACTCCTCAGTGGGAATTATTGTACAGCTATCACCTGTTTTCATAGAATATTACAAATGTGCCCATCAGGGTTGCCTCTTTAATCTCACTGTGTCGGAGGTAGAGGAAGGTAGATCTCTGTGAGTTCAAGATGATCCTGGCCTAACAAAGCAAGTTCTAGAACAGCTGGTCCTATGTGGTAAGACCTTGTTTCAAAAGGTAAACAACCAAACAAAAATGGCAAAATGATAAATAGCAAAGCCATGGTTTGATGGCTTGCTGGAATTTCAAGAAATTTCAATATCTGTGAAAAAATATTCACACACTGGAACACCAGTAAATATTGCTTCAGATTCTAAATTCACCCAACTTACTCAGAAAAATCCAGTTTGATTCAAAGTCTCTTCAGGAGGCCCCATAAAAGAATAGGATATTCTTGGTAAGAACAGATTTAGATTCTGGCTCCAACATATATTAGCTAATATATTAACTGGGGTTTTCAATGTTACTTACTGTCTCTAAATTGCCACAGTTTCAGTGTCAATAAAAATGGAAAAACAGATACTTGTCTTGTGAAGCTGGAATTTGAATAAAATAATATTCCATTAGTCAGTGGGTAGATTGTCAAAAGTTGTTCCTTCTATATTTGTAATTTGCCCCATCCAAACTATACCCCAGTGACTTAGTATTTCTATGAGATCTTCACCTCAATATAGTCTTTTGCCAGTTTCAGATGTTTAGAACATCACCTGTTAGAGCTTATACTGCATTTACCTGGGCAGCAAACTAAGAGCCGCCTTGTGTTTTGTTTCTTCCCAACAAATGTTTTAGGTCAACGGAGGCTTAAGGCAGCTTAAGGTGGCTCTTAGCCAACAATAAGTTGATAAATGCACATGTTATTTTTATAAAAATAGGGATATACAAGCACGAATGTGCACACATCCATCCAGAAACACTTATATGCATGTGAACACGTTCGTGTAGAAACTGTAAAGATGTGTTAGCCATGATGGTAGACTACCTCTGTTTGCCTGACTGCCTGCTTCACTATGGCAAGAGCCAATGACAACTCTCTTTAAGCAAGCATCTTGTACAGCTGTTTACTTAGAAAAGTTCACGCATTTATAGAAGAAAATTTAAAAATGAGAAGGAATTCCAACTTTCACTATTGTAAAAGAAAATATTATTTTAATATATAGCCAATCACGATTTTTATGTATACACAACAAATTATGTATAACCTCTCTATATTATACTGCTATAACAGATTTTTTGAATGTTAATGGGAATTCCCCACATGATGGAAGTGGAGGCAGGAAGATCTCCAGATAGTTGCAAGCCTGGGGTACATGGTGGAACTCTTGTCTACAATTAGTAGTAGTTGTAGATATTTTTGTTGTTGTGGTGGTGGTTGTGATGGTTACAGAAGCAAATCATGAGGTTTGGAGGGCTTTGAAAGGCAAGGATGCATCTGAGGGCGTTAAAGAAGTGAGTGTGTTGAATCTCATGCTAGTACACAGAATGAACTAATAAAATGCTATGCTAAACAATTTAACAAGGAAGCTTCTTAACGTGTGATATTTGAACTCTTCCATTGAGTCTTTATTATGTATCTTTTTACTTGCCATTGAAATGTCTTCTAAGATATTCTAAGCTATTTTGCATTCAGTTTTATCAGGTATTAAGGCTTATTGTGTGATTCGTTGCTTTTGTTATTTCTACAGTGCATTTTCTATCCACTGACTCTCTAAGCAGACGAATGCTCAAATTTGTGTCAGGATGAGTTCACAGGAGTGTAATTAGTTAGACAAGGAATACAACAATTGGAAAGCTTAGGGTAAATATTGACCAAATGATATTCATAAAAGCAATACCTATCATTCTCATACCAAATTTACTCATGATCTCGCATTCACCCTAACAGTAGGGCTTATTATTTAGAAAGAAATTCTTGTCACCTTTAGAGTTGAAAGCTGCTATCTGATTATAATTTTTAATTGGTGTTTATTTGCTCACTTGTAGCCCTTCAGAGTTTTCTCCTCTGGTAAACAGTTTATGCCCTCTGCCCATTTTTCTCCTAGGGCAGGCTTCCATATTTTATCTGTTTCACACTGAAAATAAAAGCATCATTCAAGTGCTAAACTCAGCCTAAATCCCATTATGATGCAAAGTAATTGAAGGTGGTTAATGCTATTTACAAATCATAGATCAGTTTTATTTCATCATGGAAATAAAAAGTTACATTCACAATTAAGTCTGTCTGCTTAGTAGAACTCAGTCAAGTAAGACAAACACTCCTAAATTTTGACTCTTAAAAACTGTTCACATTCTTATGGCTGCAAAACCCTAATCCAACCTCATTACAAAAGCACCTAATACATTTCTGTGTTCGCTTCATTTATTACCTGCCGTAAAGGGGCTGCATATCTTTAACACTGGTTATGCACAATTAGCACTTGGTGATTGTCTTGTCACTGTGGCCCTTCCAAGACAAACTTCCCCAATGCAGGGAGTCGGCTCATCTTCATCAGTCAAGCAGAGCACACAGATGTGGCCACCCTGAATACAGAAGGGTTTCAGGAGAGGAGATCCTCCTCTTCCACTGGCATTTGCTTCAGAGAAGCATCCAGCACAGGCTCCTCCTGGCCAAGCTTGTGCCAAGCCTTGTCTCAACTCTCATCCTTCCCAGAGAACCAGGAGGGAAAGGGGTTATTCGTGGACATATTCCCTTAAGCAAACTTCACTAACATTTCAAATTATGAAATTATAGAAATGTATTAATTTTATTCAATACTTGTATTAGTTTTTTATTTAAATATGTTTTTATTATATGGACTTATTTATCTTTAGATTCCTGGGGATTGAACCAAGAGCCTCATCCATTCTTTCTTGATAGGCACTATACCACTGCTATGGACACAGCCCCACCTCCACCCCCTTTTTTTTCATTGAGACAGAGAACACTAATTTTCTGGTGTAGCTATGAAGTCCTTTTTTAGCCCATGCAAACCTTGAACTCTGGATCCTTCTGCCTCAGCCCCGGAGTAGTTAGGAGGCACAGCAGGGCTGTCCTATTAGCCATTTACACAGCATCCATATAAAACATCAAGCAAGTGGTTTCACACCTGTAACCTTAGCACTGCAAAGCAGAGACAGAAGATCCCTGAGCTGGCCAGCTGGCTAGTTAGCTGAATGTGTGAACTCCAGAGTCAGTGAAGGACTATCTTAAAAGTAAAGAAGGACCAGCAAGATGGCGGAATGAATAAAGACACCTGAGACTCTGAGTATGATCCTTGCAATCCACACTGTAGAAAGGAAGAACTGACTTCCTCAAGTTGTGCTCTGACCTCCACTCATGGTATGGTACTGGCATAGCACCACCCCTCCCCCCCAAAAAAAAGAAAGAAAAAACAAATAATAAAAAAGGACTCCAGATTTTTGCTCCATAAAATTGAAAGAACAGTCTAAGGATTTCTTGATGATGGCAGTGATGCTGCTCATAATAATAATAATAATAATAATAATAATAATAATAATAACAATAACAACAATACATTTTAAAAAGTATATTGGAGAACACACAGTGTCCATTTCTGGCTCTGTATGCTTGTGTGCATAAGTTACATGAAAGGGTCAGATGGAAGGGGGGGAGGTCCTCCTCCCCTATCAGTAGACTTGGAAAGGGGAAGGGAGAAGATGAGGGACAGAGGGGGATTGGGAGGGAATGAAGGAGGGGGCTACAGGGGAATACAAAGTAAATAACATGTGATTAATATAAAAAACAAAAATTATAAAAAAATAAGTACATGAACACCTGCACACATATAAATTACTATGTGTGCACATGAACACACGCAAATGCACACAGCACACAGAGATACAGAGCCGCAACAATAACGTGTGCAGATCTACACCTTTTCCAGCAAAGTGTGGTTAAAAATACAGATCCTGTATTTGAACTATACAAACCTCCCTTTGAAAAGGAGAGGAAATGGGGTAAAATCATTCTGGAACTTATTTTATGATAATTTAATTTTCATTTGGAATTGAAAAGAAAATCTCTACAATAGGTTAATTTTTCAAAGGCTGAAGTGTTCTTCCACAGAAAATTAAATAATGACCTTGGAACAAAAGGGGGAAAACAATCTGCATGTTTGTACTGAAATGTCCCCCAATGTTTCTTTTCTTTGTGATATTTACTTTTAAAACATTTGTGCATGTTGATTTTCTGGTATGTGTGCATATGTGTACCACCGTGCACAGTCAGAGGTGGAAGGACAGCCCATGGGAGGCGGTTCTCTTCTCCTTCCACCCCGTGGGCCCTGAGAATCAAACACAGGCTGGCAGGCTTGGTAGATCACATTGGCTCTCAGAACTGAGTCTCCACCTCAACAACACTTCCTTTTTTATCTTGAGAACTGAGACAATGTTGAGCCCTATGGAAGCTGAGGTGAATAAAATCTAGTTTCTTGAAGGAACTCAATGATTTTAGCATTCTGGGGAGGACAAGCCATCAGAGACTCACAGGAGAGCCTAGTGGACTTGGTTAGATCTATGCTGAGCGAACAGATTTCCATTTTTTCAGGTTCAGGGAAGCACCTCAGGGCTGATGTGTTAACTTTTCAGGAAGGAGTTTCTAGGGTCCTGCTTGGGCTTGGGGACAGGACTCAAGTTGGTGAAATGCTTTCCAGGTGGCCATGAGGCCCTGCATTCCAGCCACAAAAGTAACACAGAACAAAACAACAAACACCAGTCTGGTGAGAAGTGCTTGTAATCCCTGAGCTGGGAAGGTGGACATAGGCAGATTCCTGGAGCTCACTAGACAGTCAACCTATCCAAACCGGGAGTCTCGAGTCTCAGGGAGACTGTCGCAAAAAGATAGGTGGATGTTACTAGAGGAAAGACACTGGGGGCTGATGAGGCCCTTCATACCCACAAACATCCATGTGCACCTACATGAACACCACACACCACACACGCATACACAGAGATAAAAAGAGAGAGCGGTAGGGAGGGACTGAGAGAAGAGAGAGCTTGTGGAATACATGAGTTTGAAATAGGTAATATAATTTATATTTATACTTGTATTTCTTAAGATTTATTCTCTTTTTTAATATAATTTATTTTATTTATAACAGTTTATTCACTTTGTATCCCAGCTGTAGCCCCCACTCTTGCCCCTCCCAATCCTGCCCTCTCTCCCTCCCTCCCTCATCTCCTTTCACAAAGTCCACTGATAGAGGAGATCCTCCTCCCCTTCCCTCTGACCTAGCCTATCAGGTCTCATCAGGACTGGCTGTATTTTCTTCCTCTGTGTCCTGGTAAGGCTTCTCCCCCATCAGGGAGGGGTGATCAAAGAGTTCATGTCAGAGACAGCCCATGTTCCCCTTACTAGGAAGCCCATTTGGAGACTGAGGTGCTATGGGCTACATTTGTGCAAGGGTTCTCCATGAATGGTCCTTAGATATTAAAAACAAAAAGAAAAAATATTTATTTCTCTCTCTCTTTCTCTTTCTCTTTCTCTTTCTCTTTCTCTTTCTCTTTCTCTTTCTCTTTCTCTTTCTCTTTCTCTTTCTCTTTCTCTCTCTCTCTCTTTGTTTCCTCTGTGTAGCCTTGCCTATCTTGGACTCACTTTGTACATCAGGCTGGCCTTGAACTCACAGTCATCCACCTGCATCTGCATCCCTTGTCTCATTATTTTTAATATGCATAGCAATCTCACATTTAATTCTCAAAATGGCCATTATGTAGGTGCTGCTTTCAGCCTCTGGGGTAGGTAAAAAATTATGCAGAAAACAGTTTTTGATTATTGATATTTTTCTTTTCCTGAGAATATAGTTACGTTTTTCTCCCCTTCCTTTCCCTTCCTCCAAACCCTTTCATATATCTTTCTTTGCTTTTTTTTCAAATTCATGTTCTCTCTTTTCACTGTTGACATATATATTAAATACATATGTCAATATTATGTATTATATTATGTGCATTATTATATAATTACAGACTGAAAATTTGCACTTAATTATATTTATGTATTCATAAACACACACATAAACAAACATTAACTATATGCTAATATGGAGTTGAGAAAAGCCCAGGAGGCCTCAACCAGACACAAAGAACTACAAGTAACTAAAGACTGCTTAGAGCAAGTGAAATAGTCTTCACCTGGGAAGAGCACACCAGTTGTTTGGTTATCCAACACCAAAGGTCAGCCCTGAAAACAGACACACAAATAGCATTATACAGACACAGAGGATATGCAGAAAAAATTAAGTATTCTGCCCAAGATAGTTGGCAAATGGTCAACTCAAGATTTTAGCCAAGCACGTCGGGATTTTACTCTCTGAACTGGACCAGTTTCACAAGAGTAGGTTGTTTTCTGACTGTGAATATATAAGTCTAAGTAGATCTTGCAAGGCTGAGGTAAAGTTGACTTTGAATAATTTATAGCAGGATGCAGGATATGGATAGCGTTCTTTGGTGCTGAGGGGATTGTAAGTAGTGAGATACGAAATGACAATTGGGCTGTCAATGGGGAAAAGACAGGAAATTTGTTCATGAGTGTGGGGACGGCCAATGCCTCATACTGAATGCTGCAGTGCAGGGTGGCTATGAATGCTGAGCGGGAAAGAACAGATGCAGGGAACACATACCAGATATCATCTGCTCTTTAAACTGTTATAAAAGCAAAAATTAGTGATAGTCAGACATCCCCGACCTTAGGGAAATACAGCTACGAAGATAACATTCTCACTTCTTTAAACGAATGTTACAAACAGAGGCATCTCAGAACAGGGTTTGAGAGCCTACTCTGGCTGAATGGGCCGGGGGCTTGAGGAGATGATAAGGGGACACTCAGAGGGGGTGAAAATGTTGAAAATACATCATATGGAATTTTCAAAGAATTAATAAAAGTCGCGGGAAGAGCTGCTCTAAGTTGCCTGCAATGGAACAAAAGTTTACTAATTACAGTTCACTCTTGTGCATCTCAGGGCTCAGAAACTGTGTGAAGTCAGTTACACATCCTCAGCTGGAAATTAACTGCATTCTTAATTTCAACATATGAATATTAAATTAGTTAATAAGCTAATTAGCATCTCTTTTCTTCTTCAGTAATTTCTGAATGAGGATAAAACTAATAGAGTTGACCATACCACAAGCAATTAGGACTACATTAGAAGGAAAATGAGTGTGTGTGCATGACTTTTAGCCAGACCTCTTAATACACACTTACAGCCTTCTTCAGCAATCTCCATGTTCAAAATGTTTTTTCTGCTAATGTTGAATCTCGTAAGGAACAGGTTATGTGATGTTGGAAATTAGCTTTTCCTTGAAAAATTACAGCTAATCCTTTTCTGCTAGGCATCTAATACCTGCACAGTCTATCACCTAATTTCTTCATGTCTGAATATTTGAGTGTATGTACGTGTTTGAGAGAGAAAAAGAGAGAGAGAGAAAGTGTCTGTGTGTTCATGAACACTGTTTGGATGAATGTATGTGAGAGCACATATGGAGACCACAGACTGACAGTAGGTACTCATTCTCTCCACTATATTGTTTTCAGACACAGTCTCTCACTTAAGTCCATCAATTCAGTAAAAACAACTTACCAGCAAATCCCAGGGATCCCCAGTTCTGGGGTTACAAGCAAGCATTGCCATGGCCAACTGTCTATGTGTATGCTGGGGATTGAACTCAGTTCTTTATTCTTGTCTGGCAAGCACCGTACCATCTCTCCTGCCCCTCTATGGGACAATGATGGTGTTAAATGAACAGCCACAGTCTTCTAACCACAGCTGTTGAAACTGTTTACTCTGTTGTGTAAGTTAGGTGTGACTGTGACTCTCTAAACCCACGTGCCATATCATCTTTACCTTTACAGATAGATTGAACTGCACATTAAATATATATTTCCCCAGTTGCTAAGGTGTTAGTTATAAAACATTTCAGAGTAACACTTTGATATTTTGATGCATATTCTCTCATTTTTTAGATATTTAGACATTTGGATTTCTCTCTTCTTGTCTTTCTCTGTACCAGTCAATGGGATGTGTCACACACAGCTCATCAAATGGTAGTTAGGCTGATGAAAAACGCACAAGGGAATGCAATAATCAGAAGGCTGGGGGGGAGGGAGCTGTGCCGATCCATGCCTGTAACGGCAGCATTTGGGTGGCTGAGGCATGATGGCTTCTGTAGGTTTGAGGCCTCTGTGGGATTCCAAGTGAACTTCAGTCTAGCCCAAGCCTACGCAGCAGAGTGCAACTCTATTTCAAGTAAGCGAAACCAAACAGTCTTATGTTCACTCTTCACATTGTCCTGACCAGGGTGAAAGAACAGGCCAGGGATTGGTGTAGACCTGAGGTGCCTTCAGCTCCCCATATGCACTCAGGGGATGCACACAGGCATTTGTCATTCCGGTAGGAGCCTGGGGTATACTGATTTACTAGGTTGGATGTGAGGAATGAGTCCCCTTACGTTAGGTATGTGCTTAGCTTTAGCTGCTGAGTACTTTCCAGGAGGCGACAGCTTTATACACATTCTAAACACTGCCATACATATTTGGTTCCTATTCCTTATTAAAAATCAGACAGACAGAAGTGACTAATAACACCGGTTGAAAAGCTGAAACTTCATCTTGCTAGCCACCCGCGGAAGGCTGGAGTCTGCATCCTATCCACTGCAGTTTGCGTTTCTGCCTGCCCCATACTTTTCATGGTGACCTGGCTGTAGTTGGGTACTGTGTTTATCTCTCTTCCAGAGAACTCAAGTAGGGAAAGGTGGAGTGCGCTCATGCCTGTATCAGGCCATGTGACAGAAGCAGAGCGTGAAGCCAGGTCCTCAGGACGGCTGTTTCCAGGCTTTACTCACTGCAACAACCTACAAAAGAAAATACTTTAACTTCACCGACTCTGAGCTAAGAATGACAGGAGTACACGGGACGGGATGGGCTAACAGAATCCTGCCCTGCATATGATGGCTAATAGAATTTGACTATGTAATAAGAAACTAAACAAAAGTTAAAGATAATGAACTCTGAAAAATATATCCAGATAAATTGCTTTGTAGAAAAACCAACTCAACAACAGCAAAAAGACAGGAGTGCTTTATAGAATGCATTTATTCAGATATACTATTTTATTATTAATGAGCTGAAGTTAATTTCAACAGTAATATAAACTGATTGTCTTGAACACTAATTAAATATGTGTTAAATTCTGTTTCACTTAATTTTCCATGAAAGATAAAAGTCAAATTTGGGCTTATCAAATAAAGGGTTATCAAATAAAGGAGTATTTCCATTTATGCAATATGTCTTCATGGTCACAATAGCTACATAAATTGATTTATTAAAAATGGCTGCTTAAATGCAATATTTAAAGTATACACGCTAATGCTAGCAAAAAGAAAAATATACTCAAAGTCCCAAACTTAAATGTGTGTCTTGTCCAGTAGATGCAGCTGTGAACAAATCCCGGATTTCAAGACCAGAGCTGAGCGTGTACTTTAAACCAGCACCAGCAGCAGGCTGTAATCCTGGGGAAAAAGCAAATTCCACAAATAAACAGACCAATTTTCCTTTAAGAGGAGAGCTAATTCTTTTCAATCTACTTTTTTTATTACACTATTTCCCGCTCTATCTACTTAGCTAGTATGAGGATAAATTTCCAAAGCTGCCTGGATGGAAAATAAATAGATTCACTGTTTGTCTAGAATTCCAATCTTTACAAATGTAAATCAGTCCAAGTGTCCCTCATTTAAACCTTCAACTTTACAGAGCATTAAAGGGTGGCTTCCACTATACAATTTAATCCATCCTCTAAGATTTCTGCCAGAGCATCATTCTAAATTGACTATCTGATAAAGAATAACTTCCAGCAAAGGTCACAGAGGTCAACCTGTACCATTACAAAGAGCTGTTCTCAGTCAACTCTACCAACACTGCTGTTTGAAGGTTAAATTGTTACAATTAAATATATATACATATATACAGATATGTATACAAATCTCCCAGTTACTTTATTGTTAAATGTACCGGAAAGAGCACAAGCATTTATTTCTGACCTTAATTGTGTCCATAGTGTCACCCGACTGGGAAACTATATAAAAAGAGCACTTATTGAGAACATTCCAGTCTTGCACTTTAAACAACGCTTCATAAACTAAAATGCATAATTAGCTCCTGGGAGCTGGTTTTATTTATCGCATCAATATTCAGAAGTACCTCCAGGTTGCTCTGTTGGGTTTAATGGGAAGCATTCCAGGAAGTGACATCTCCTATTTCATAGCTGGGAGATTCGCCACAGAGGAAGATAGCTCAGGCTTAAACTCACACCTTTCTCTGGACAGCAGGCACTTCCAAAGTACTAAACTTCAGCCACCTTTTAATAACAGAGTTGAAGGGGGCCTGAAATAGAACATGTTAAAGTGGGCAATTTCTGAATTCTTCGGATCACTGTAGTGCCTTTTATGGTTTTTATTAAGTGGACGAAGGGCCAATATAAGATCATTCATGATCATGACCAGTAAGAATTGATGCCATTTTTAATTTTACTGTTAAAAGGGTGTGTTTGGAGCATGTGTTTTCTTCTCACCAATGCCGTAAGGAAAAAAAAAAAAAAAAAGGAGAAGAGGGAGGAAATAAGGAATATCATTTGGTGCCCAAAATGTTTACCTTGCTGATCTTACAATATTTATAGATGAAGGTGAATTTTAAATGTGTGAAAGCGCTAGTAAGCGATATAAAACAATTTTAACTTTTATAATGAAAGTAATTTCCCAAAAGAGTCTTTTGGATTTCAGGAGCCTTAACACACTTTATTTTTTATACTTTCAGATTTTGTGTTGGAGACAAGTTTTTCTTGAAGAATAATATGATCCTCTGCCAGACAGACTATGAGGAAGGCCTAATGAAAGAAGGTTATGCACCCCAAGTCCGCTGAGCCATCAACATCATCCCCAACAACACAAAGCACTACATTCTTTTATCTTTTTTGCTCACATGTATATAAGAATTGACACAGGAACCCACTAAATAGGGTAGTGATAGGGCAGCAGGATGACCACATGGAATAAAAGGCGGACTGCATCTGTATGTAGTGAAATTGCCCCCGTTCAAGAGTTGAATGTTCATTATTAAAAAAAGAAAAGTAATGTATATATTGCTGAATTTTTTTGCTTGCTACTCGTTTTTTTTTTTTTTTTTGTGTCACTTGGCATGAGATGTTTATTTTGGACTATTGTATATAGTGTATTGTAATATCTGAAGCACAAATGTAATACAGTTTTATTGTGTTACCATTTGTGTTTTGTTTGCTCCTTTGTATTGTTGCATTTAGTACAATCAGTGTTTAAACTTACTGTATATTTATGCTTTCTGTGTCTACCAGCTATTTTCAATGAGCTGTACCTTTCTAGTAAGAACTGAAGAGCAAACCTCACAGATGACACACAGATAAAGCAAGACTATCAACATTAGAATACCACAATAAATAAACACACACACACACACACACACACACACACACACACGAAGCAGTTAGTGACATCCACTTCTTATGGCTACTACAGTTTGATGTATCCATGTTTTCATGATAACCCCTATTTTCAGGGGGCTAAAGATCAGCTTTAAAAAAACGATAAAGATTTCATCTTCAAGCACTTTCATTTTATACCAACATGAAAAGCGCCATTTTCAGAATGACTTTAAGGCCTAGTGATGCCCTTTTAATATTCTTTAATGTGCTCTTTACTTTCACTATAGATTTATTCCACTTTTTTCCCAACCACACACCCTGTGTGAACTAGTGCCTTTGGGTAGCATGTAAACAATTTCCAAAGGGTTACTCTAAATGAGAAAGGTATTGCCACAATTATGTCATAATTTAAAAATTTTCAATTCCTTGTCTAAATTCTGTGCAGCTTTCTCCCTAGGAGATGAGGGCTTTACATCTGACGGTTCATGACCATGGCACTGAAGAGACTTGACTGTGAATCTACTGAAGTTAGCATGACGCACTAAGACTACGGCAGAACAGTCAGACAGTGATCTGTACCTATGAAGGTACAGAAACATACAGAAAAAAAAAAGGATTGGTAATAAGCTGAGAACTGTTTGGTGGCTACATATTTCAACTGCCATACTTTAATGTTCAAAACACTTCAAATTTGGTCTGTCGCACTTTCTCAGCCCCTCTTGTTCTTTGCCATCTTCCAACCCAGATTATGTAACGTTGGGCTTCTCTCTTATCATTCCAGTTCTGTTTTGTTGTTTTGTTTTGTTTTTTTGTTTGTTTGGTTTTTATTTGTTTTGTTTAAATGGTGAAGTGTTTTCCCCTTATTTAAATGATAGCTGATGAAGAAGAATGTTCTAGAAACAGAAACTGTGGGAAATGATTACTTAAATTGCAATTAAGAAAATAAAAATAAGAATATGGTTCCCTCTTCTGCTCACACTTTGTTTGGTTGATTTTTCGTTCTGCGGTGAGACCAGTTCACCACAAATACACTCCATACAGGCACCATGAACCATATTTATTTCCAAGCACAACTCCACACTGTGGGCTTTCTTATTTTGTTCTTCATCACTTGTACAGGAAACGTCTCCCACTGTTATTTGTATTACATACTTTCCCTGCCAGTTTCTACATTACAGATGGCGATTAAATGTTATACCTACGTTCTTGGTCTGGGGCCAAAATTTTAAGCTGAAAACAATGCTAGTGTGGCTTTGAGTCATTTTGAAACATAAGTTTATTAGGAAAATGTATGAGCATCTGAATATTGCTTCTTGTGGGGAAAAATGGCTCCGTACAAATGGAGAATAGGCATATTTTGCAAATGTTTCACTGTTAAGAGTTTGAAAGTCCCACCTGCCCCAAATTTGAGGCAGAATGAATACAAAACTCTCTGTTTGCTGTTCACAAGGTGATTCTTGTTTCACTTTCAGCCCCACAAATTTGTTTTGTAAAGAGATAAGACAGGTTTAGCTTAAAACACACAAAGCAAAAATTGGAAAAGAAGCAGAAGCCAGAGAAGAAGGAATCGGGAAAGAAAGGGGCGGGGGGGGGGGGCACAAGCAAGAAGTAGTTTTCCTAACTCAGCCCTGCTGGCTCCTGTTAGCATCTGTTTTACGTTTATAGAAAGTCTGTCCACATACTTTTCAAATCCTCCTCAGTCTTTCCCTTCAAAATGGGGTTTCCTTACTATCGATAACAGGTCAAAATATAAGTCAGCAGAGAACAGCCTTGTCTTCCTTTCTGAAAGCTGTTCAACTATCCTTGCCTTCCCGAAATCCTTTTGCTTAACCCTGGGGGAAAGTGCTCACCTGGATTAAAGGTTAAGGCCTTAATCTCTTTACATTATCTCTAATCGCCACGAAATTGTGAACCAAGACAAGGGTTATTTTCCAGCTGCAAGCTGTTTCCCAACTAATTGGCCACACATAGTAGCATCTTTGATGTTTTTGACCTTCAGCGTTAAGCTGATTGTCCTGAGGACTCGGAGCCCCTGACTTTTCTCAGTGTTGTGCGGCCCTCATCTCATGGTATGTGATGCTCTGGCGGGGCACCTGTCACAGAGTTTCAGTTTCTCCACTCACCCCCACCCCCCAGGAAGCTCTCCTCCTAGCAGGCATATCTGCAGGCTGCTCAAAATGAGGGACCAGGCAACCCCCATCCCACCAGCATGCTGAGCTTAACAGCAGACCTGCGTTTGTAATTTCACTTTCCTCTTGCTTAATAAATATCTGGACTCATTCACTCATTCATATTTTCAGGAGGAAGGGCACTCCACTATTGGATTTTACTCAGTTGACAAAGTCAAAGATGGGCAGACAAAAATATGCACTGCCCACAAGAAAATGAAAATTTCCCTTTCTATAGCTAAATTCCAACAAGCATGATGAAGCTACACCAGCTGTTCCTTCCAGTGAGAATGCCGCAGATCCCTGTAGTAGGAGGTTCCCTAGTATTTTACTTTTGTGAGAAAAATAAATAAATAAAATTGTCCAAGATGAAGGTAGAAATTGCTGGCTATGATTTTTGTGCATTTCCATAGGTTTTAAGTGATCTTGCTAAGTGTGATATGTTCCTGGCAGCAGACTAAATTTCAAATTTTCTATAAAAGGGATTAAGGCAAAGACCCCAACTAAACACTATGTTTTCAAGAAAGACACGTTGCGCCTTAATTGAAACAGGGAGGTGAAAATGGAATCTCTGGTAAAACATACCATCCACAAACAGTCTTGTTTTAACTATCACTTTAGGCAGATTGCTCTTGAATCGTCACTTAAAGCATTTCACAGAAATGATTCAGGCCAAACATGTTTAGCGTTCACTTCAGTGAGTTGCAAAAACAATCTGCATGTTTATTGTAATAGGCCATTAACACAGAATACAATTTAAGAAAAATCCTTCTGATCATTACTTTTTCTTTGAAAATGCCATTATACAGTTTTTTAATGCGATTTTCAACTCAATTCAAGGTAATAAGAGACAAATGATTGACATAGTCCCTATTTCAGTTGGACTTTATGGAATACCTACGATGTATCAGGCCTTGCCCCGTGTCCTTTGCTGCCTACGGACACATGGAGACAGACCTCATGTGCCCAGTCCTTTAAACATATCTTTTCGAGCGTTGGCATTCATCTTAAACTCACCCGTAATGAGCATACAAATATGAACATCATCTTCTCACGACTCAGCATGTCATTGGTGTGAAAGCCTCAGAAAATATCTCAAGTAATCGATGCGTTCAGAGAATTATCTCACCCAAATTACTCATTAACTCAATAGCACACAATAAAAAAAAGAACATCAATTAATTAACGAGTCACCCTCAGATTGCCTTGATTACTACTGAGCTTGGTTGAAACAGCCGTCATGAATAGAGCTATCTTTCCTTATTCATTGTTTGCAACTGAGCCATTATTTGGCTGAAACCAGTTTCATATTTAACACTTGCCCGTAGGTAATTGTGTGATTAGTATCGTAAATGAAGAACTAAGAGAGCCTGCTTCTTGTAAGACCTGGGAAAAAATAAAGAACACTCATTTTCATTGCTGCTTTCTTTAAAGCCAAGTTCTTAGAGGGCTGTTATCTTCCTAAAAACGCACTTTTGCATTTGTAATGAATATTTTTAGGGCACGGTGTCTGTGCTAGATCTTAAGACATTTACAGGTGAGTCTTACAGTGCAATCGCATATATAAGATTTAATTTCAATAATAGCCCCATATGACTAATATATGCGTGGACAATGAAAGGTTTAGAAATGCTTACCTCCCCCCAAGGGACACTTGTGCTTCTCCTCAGATGGTCAGGGTGGATTCTTGGTAAAAAAATAATAATAACACTAATAAAATCTAATCAAGAGAAGGATTTTTAAAAAGAATAACCAACCAAATATGCTACAAAGTCACAAACGAAACTTTCTCAGGCATCGTGGTAAATGCCATTCCGGCATGCTTACAGAATAATTACAACAGTTCCCCTAGGTAAGCGAGAAACATCTGTTGGTTACACAGAGCAGGTGCTAACAGTTACACACACTGAACTTTTAAAAAATGTTTTTAATTAAAAGAATCTTGTTTTGTGAAAAGAGACAAAAATGTGTTAAATTCAAAGATATCCCTGTATTCAGCATCCAGATCATATTATGCACAAACTGGAAGGCCCGAGTTATTCTGCATCATCTTTGTTCCTATTTGGCTCAGATCCTTGCGATCAGAACTGAACTATAATTCATCGCACTTTTGTACACAGTTGGTATCCTGGTCCAAGGAGCTATGTACTTGTGAAATTGGCACAGCAGAGCTGATAAAAGGATATTTGGGTTTTATGGGCAAGGTAGCTGCCATTAGCCAAACCAGATTGAGTGGGCACAGTACAAAGAAGAGAGGAGCCAGAGACATCGAAAACACGGAACAAGTCCATTTATGTTATGGAACATTGTCTTATGATGCCGCTTGAAGAGCTCTTAATAACCACAGCAACAATTACTGAGCAAGCAGCATGAACCGGATGGCTGCCTGCAACCTCTGGCTGTGTGACATAAATACTATGGTGATAGCTTTAATGACTTTTTAATATTTATTCATTTGTAATAATGAGATTTGTTCTTTCTGTGTTACCCAGGCTTGCAGGTTCTTGGGGCCACACCTAGACTTTCTCAGGGTCAAGTAAGAAGATGAGGCAGAGGTCCCAATGAGAGGCCCTGAGGGTTATACCCAGAGTTTCTGCATGTTGACCTCTCTCCTATCTTCACTTTCTGGGTGGAGGTGGCATCCTCTATGAGTAAGCAAGAGCTCGCAAGTAGTGTCCATGCATGAGCAAAATTTTCAAACATTCCAAGTTAGTGTTGTCATTAAAGAGAAAAAAAATGGAGGCCTAGGGCTATAGCTCAGTTGGTAGAGAGTGTGTGTAGCATGCACGAAGTTCTAGGATCAATCATCAGAACTGTATAAATTGGCTGTGGTGCGACATACCTGCAAACTCAGCACTCCCGTGCATGTAAAAGTATCAAAGTTTCCAGAGTATTAGAATTGCAAATCATCATTGATTACATGGCAGATTTGAGGCTAGCCTGGGCTACATGAGAGAATGTCTCTAAAAAATATAAAATAGGAGACAGAGACAGACGAAGGGGGGAAGAGGAGGAGGAGGAGGAGGAAGAAGATAAAATGATTAAGAATAAGAATGATCATATTTTTCCGAGTAACTGTATCTTTGGAAATTCCTTTAAGCAGGTTACGAAGGCTTTTGCTTGAACCTGTAGAGTCCCCATATCAAGAATAGAGGGCCTCTTGGCAGGGCAGTGAGGGCAGCCTAGGCTCTAGAGTAAATGTTGACAGGAAGCAGCCACTTTGTGTACCCAGATAAATATGCTGAAGTGATGTATGGACAACCCAGTCTGAGAAGTTAAAAAAAAAAATCGAGTATGTACCAATATTTGAAGTTTAATGAACCTTCACAATGTGAGATGTGGTCAAGATTAGATTCTCTGGGCTTAGATTCTCTTGATCCAATGTGGGTCAAGCTAGGATTGAACCACAGAAGCTCTCAGGACACTGGGTCCAGGTATGTGCGAAACAGCTAAGGATGCTTTCTTAGAACTACAAAGGCAAATCCCACTGAAGCAACAAAATACATAGTGGCTCCTTACTCGGACTACCCAAAGAAAATCCCTCACTCCAATATCCATGTTACCACAGAGGAATCTCTGGTTCCACCACATCAAATACCTGCTGCCTGCCATCCCCTCAGTCGGTGCCACATAGTGGGGTCACTTTGAACCTGTCAATCATATTGTAGATTGTGTGGTCCTAATAGGAGCTTGAGCTGCATGAGTCAAACTCACGGTTTTAGAGTTTAAACTGAAGGGATTTGAGCTTTGATGGTCATGCAAAAGCATGATTAAGTTGGTTTGCACATTTTACAAAACTGGAGTGACAACTCAGTTGTTAAGGTCACTTAATGGCCTTGCAGAGGACCCAGAGCAGTTCTCAGCATCCAGAGGGTGGCTGGCAACCACCAGGAACTCCAGATCTGGAGAATATGATACCTTCTTCTAGAATTCATGGGCCCTTGCAAAATAGGGGGAAACAAACTCATGAAGACAAACACAGGTACATATATGGAAAAGAAGTAAATTTTGAAAGGAAGAATGAAAGAAGAAACGAAGAAGGAAGGGAGGGAGAGAGGGAAGGAGGAAGAGGGAAGAAAGGGAGGGAGGGAGGAAGGGAAGAAGGAAGAAAAAGAGCAAGCAAGCATATGGTTTTCATGGACAGAGTTTGGCAGATTGTCTTAATCTTACTTCCTGTTTCCTTAAGGGAACTGCAGTTTATTGTGGAGAGTAGCAAAGGCCAGACATCATAGAATTATATCTGAAGAAGCCACTGACCAATGGGAGGGAAACGTATGTGCAGAATTCAGAGTTCTGTTGGAAAGAGCCAGATAATCTTATGAAAATACACACACACACACACACACACACACACACATATACACATATACACACTCACCCAAATACAGCACACTCATACACACATATACACATGTACATACTTACACACATACATGTACTCATACACACACATGTACACACTCATATGCACATGTACACACAAAGGCACAACCATGATTAGCTCTATATCACACATATTTATATATTTTTAATTCTGCTTGAGATCATTTGATGTGTGGGATATGCTTGGTACTGTTATTTTTTTGATGTTAAATTTGTTAAAAATAAAATTTAATGAAATACAACCTTTCAACTCACTTGTAGGCCATTTATACCATTAAAAAGCAAATCCTGTAAATGTAATAACTCAACTTTAGTCACATAAAGCTTTACCAGAATCTTAGATTCTAAAGATTTCAAGATTCGTATGAATTAAAAATAGACAAAAATTCTCACAGTGAGCGAAGAACTGTGTCTATGGATTTAAAAGAGCAGCAAATGTCAGTTATTTAAATGAATATTTCCACACTTCAATTCTGACCTTGCTGAGGCTTCATTAGCTGGAAGTCTTTTACAGATTTACAGTTCAGTTTCAAAGAGAGATTTACCTAGGACCTGTGTTGACTACTGGGATACTAGCTTAGTCAACCAGAGATGCTGTGTCCAAAATGATTCAAAATCAAACATTGAATCAGACAATAATAATGCAATGGTCAAGTTTCCCCTGTTACATCCCTAGAACTTTTGGAAGTTCAAATCTTTTCCATTGGTAATAATTTCCTGTGACCCAATGCCTTTTTACCCCAAAATTGATATGCGTGTTTACATTGTTAGTGTCTTGTGATACCATTTTAGTATGCCATTAGACGCTCTGAGACCATTTAGAGATTTTTATCCCCTAAGAAATAAAGACTTGAAACTATGCAGTCAAATTTCCTATTAGGAAATTTTGTGAATCCCCCTTCTCACACAAATTATTGGACCATCTTTGCGATTGATTACATACATTACCAGGCACGTTCTTAGTGCCCTATGGTTTAAAAATTCTCTACATGCAATCTTTTCAACTTAAAAATGGAGACAAGAGATAGGAGTAGTGGCACTTGCCTTTTATCACAGAAATCAGGACACAGTAAAGGAAAGAAAAAGAAAGAAAGAAAGAAAGAAAGAAAGAAAGAAAGAAAGAAAGAAAGAAAGGGAAAGAAAGAAGGAAGGAAGATGAAATGAAAGAAAGGATAGAAAATGAAAAATAAAAAAGAAAAAAGAAAGAAAAAGCATAAAAACAAAAAACCCTACCTTTTTATAAAGGAGACAAATGCATTTTTAACTGTGTAAATACATATAAACTCAGTAGAAGAAATAGGACACATATTCCATTCGATGTAACAATTTAAAAACCCATTGTTTTTGCAAACACTTACAGTTTCTATGCTTTCAGAGAATGAGATACAATGCAGGTGCACTCAGTAGCATGTTATGTTCAAGTCTTTTCGTGATGGGAGTGGTGAACAATGTAGCTGGACATTAAGAAAGTGAGAACAAAGAAAGAAGAAGAAATCAAGAGAGGAAAACGAGAACTTACCCTCAGCATGAGGATTTTCATTCCCTCAAGAGCATTTGACACGTTAATACTTGGCTATGCTGTTAACCATTTATGAGGACCTTTATTGTTTTTAAGTTAAAATTGATTATTATTATTGCTTAACTCAAAATACATTTAAAATTTAAAATTACGTTATGTGTGTGTGTGCATGTGTGTGTGTTTACTTAGGCCACAGAGAATGTGTGGAGGTCAATTTTTGTATTATGGTAAATACAATACAATGGGTGGAAGCAGTTCTTTCCTCTTTCCTTCCAAAATTTAGGTTCCAGGAATCATATAAGGTTATTAGTGGTTTGGCCACAAGCACCTTTACCCATTGGTCCATCTCACCAGTAAAGAGATGCAAAGGCAAAGAGAATATATAAAGCCACGTGTCAAACCCACTATATCTTCAGCTGTCATGAAGGAAGACTAGCCATCAGATGGAGGGAGGTGGGCTCTCTTCAGGAAAGGGCACCACAGGTGCATCTGAAACAAGGATGGAGGAGACAGGAGAGAGGAGAGGAGGGGCCTAGAGAAGAATCAGGGAGTGAGGAGCCCTGGGCTTTTCTGAAAACACTGTGCCCATAACTTGAGGGAGAAAGAGAGAAAAAGTGAGAGAGTGAGCACATAGCTTGGAACTAAGCAGGAAGAGCAGGGAAGATGGTGTATGAAAAAGTCCTATGATCAAGGAGAACAAAGGCTGAAGGGGGAAGATGACACGGGCCAGATGCACATCATTTTCTTAAAGGATTTAGTCTTTATTCTACTGGCCATGGGGCGATGCTAACCAACTTAAGCAAGATATGATCAGATTTACATTTCTGAAAGCTGTACTTATGTGGAGAAAAAGAGGAGCCTCAGACTGGAAGTTCTGTTAAGAGGTTATTAGTCAGCCAGAGGAAAACAAGCCCACCACAGGGGGAGCAGGGTAGAGGGGGCCCATGGCAGTCACAGCCTCTCTGGGCTACTCAACAGTGTAAATGTGAGGGCCCCTCAATAAGGTAGCAGAAAGAGATGAGGCCAAAGAGACTCTGGTACCAAGGGCATGAATGGTACAAAAGAAAGAATGTCCAAGCACCCCAACTGTGGATAAGTAACCACCATGTGGCAGAGCAGGGTGACCTCATGCTGCCCTGAACCTGTGACATGTTGCCATTCGGCAAAATGATGACACCAGGGCACACCTCATACAGAACCCTCAGTCGCCCTCCACCTAGTGTCACTAATTACCGGGTAACTCACCTTGCCCTGCTTCTCTGCCTAAGGCTAGCACACAGGACCAAAATGCAAAATGGAAATCAAATTGGAGACTCTGATTACAGTCTTAGCTATTAGATATAAGACTTTTTTTTTTTTATATTGACTTCTTTGGGTCTCAAACTTGTGGGGTATTTTTGGTTTTGCTTTGTTCTTATTTTGTTGTTTTGGGGGTCTCACACTCCAGTCTAGGATTTATATTGGTACAATTTCTATTTCTGATATTTAGCAGCAAGAATAAGACAATGATCTTGCCCATATAATCTGCCATATAGGTACTGGTTGGATATTGTGATGAGTAAAGTTGATTCTTGAATCACCTAGAAGACAAGACTCTGGCTAAGCTTTGGCAGACTGGCTAGACTAGGTTAGCCTCTGGACAGGGCTGTGAGTGATTAGCAAGACTGGGCTGAGTTTGGAAGACTTACCCTAGTGTGGACCTCACCCTTCTGTGTGCTGGGATTCCAGACTGAGTAAACTGGAGAAAGAGAATGAACACAAAGATTTGCCACTCTCTGCTCCCTGAAACCTAATACTGCCATGCCTTGTGCCTTCCCTGTCATGGTGGAATGGCTTCCCTTTAACTGTGAGCCCAAATCAACCCATCCTTCCTTAACTTGCTTTGGTCAGGTATTTCATCAGAACCACGAGAAAGGTAAACAACACAGATTCTTGCTATGTGAAAAGGCTCCAAGGTAGAGATTTACGGTCAGTCTTGAAGAGCTCTCTGGGGATAGAGGGACATGCATAATTGTGCAGAGACTACACCTAATTTAATAGCACAAAGAAATTAGTTTTATAATGGTTTGTTTACCTTCTGGAAAGAAAACTATAAAGGGTTTTGTAATTGGGGCTGGAAAATGACTGAGTCGCCAAGAGCTCCTACTGCATTTACAGAAGACCCAAGTTCAGTTTGCTACACCCAAATATGGAAGCTCACCACTACCTGTAACTCCAGCACCAAGAGATCCTACCCCTTCTTCTGGCCTCTGTAGGCACCTTCCTTCACACATACGCCAAGCTCAACACATGTAAACTTTGGAAATATTTTGAAGGGTAATATAGCAAATATCCTATTTCAGAAAAATTTACTCCAACTGAAATGCACATGGCGGCCTAGGGAGTGTTTATGGTCTCCTCAGGGGGATTCATAAAAACCAGCGAAAGACAAAAGCACCCTTTCAGCACAGCAGCCACTGAAGAATAAAAAGAAAGGACAGAGGACTTGGAAGCTACTTGGTTGGTAGAGTGCTTGCCCAGCATGCAAGAAGCCCTAGGTTTGATCCCCCAAATTACCAGGCATAGTGGGTCCTGCTTGTCATCTCAGCTCTTGGAGGTGACTGGAAGATCAAATTCATTGGGAGCAATACAGGCTAGCCTGGGCTGCATGAGACTCCATCTCAATAAAACGTGTAGGAAAGCACTCAAGCACATTTTTATCAAACATAATTGTTGCCTGAATGTACCAGGAAAAATGAGATGGTCCAAATGCAACACAGTATAGTTAGTACAGCAGATGTGTGTGTGGGGGGGAGTAGTGAGGAGCACACCCTTTCTGTCACTGCTCGGGTATAAGGAGCACGATGTTTCATGTGAGGATACAGAGATATATTCTTGTCTCATTTTTTTTTTTTTTTTAATTTTTGAGCCTGGAGAGATGGCTCAACAACTTAAAAAGACTTGTTGCTCAGGCTGGACAGCCCTATTTCAGAACCTACAAATGAAGATGTGTTGGTGGGGATCTGTACTGCCAACACTCCTGCGGTGAGATGGAAGGAGACAGGAGAATCTTCCAGAAGCTTAAAATATACAGCAAAGAAATCACATAAAAACCATGCCTCAAACCAAGCTGGAAAGAGAACACACCGATAAAGAGTTATGTTCTGACCTCTACATGGTCACCATAGCATGCCTGTGTCCACCAACAGATGAATAAATAAATCTTCACTTAAAGGATTATGTCCGTGTTTAAGGAGAATACAACAGAAACAAATGCCAGTGAGTGGAATAGCAGGCTTTTCCAGTTCCCATTCAATACCCTTTTGTCCTTCATTCTTATGAACAGCCCATGGAGCATGCTCAAGAGAAAAAAATTCATCTCACAGGACTGTGCTTCCTCTGGTCCACTGAGGCAGGGCAAGCCTTGGGCAGCCTTGTACATTTACATGTGGTTTACCCCTGGACATTTTGCTCCTCGCCTGGCCTTCCTCTTGCCTCTTTGGCTGAGTTTCTATTACATCTAGCCAATAAAACCCTGAGTGATACACTTTGCTTACACAAACCTGGGAAAACATGTGGATACATTTAGGACTTGTACCCAAGGCTGATTTGAAGAAAGACATTTTGAGGGGAGTCATTGTTACCATAATTCTATTATGGCTACATCTCTCTTAATTTGCCTTCCTGGTGTCACAGGGGTACCCTAATCTTCTAACAAGACAGCAGGAAGGTGAAATTTCCAGAGTCAGCATCTTTACTTTAAGATGAGAATCTTACACAGCCCTGAAAGTATGCCCTGCCTCAACATCAATTAAGCACTGAATATTAGAATATTATAATTTATCTAATTTTATATATGCTCATTGGAGAAGGCTGAGGTCTTATTATACTGTCATAAAACAACATAGGAGGAAGGATTCAAGAAACAGCCAAGGTATTTTCAAGTCATTAGTTGGAAGCACAGACAGATCAGAGAGAAAGCCATTGTGCAAATGTCAGGCCACTCAAGGTTAGTTCACCTTGAGTAGATAATGTCAGATGCCTGCTCTGGATGGAGGCAGCTTCTCCTGGCCCTCCCCACCAAGTCCTTTCTGAAACTCCTCCAGAAGATCACCCCTCATCTATAACATTTCCTTCTGGTCCTTTGAGGGGAGAGGATTTATCTGATAAACTATTTATTGTATTGATGCAATTATGTTATCAAAAGCTAGCTATTTAGTTAGATTTTTACTTTTCCACTTTTTAAACAAAAAAATATACTTTTCCACTATATTTTTAAGTAAAAATATAGTGGTGGTGTTAGATAAGATGTTGAATTTTTTTAAAAAATTAATTATTTTACATAGTAAATAAAGTCTCTCAGAATTCCTTCTGTTTTTCCTCTCCAGTGCATAGACATATACTTAAATCATATAACAAAGTTGTGAAATGCATTATTTTGATTTTGTTTGGTCATGAATCGAACTTCTGGTTTCATTCATATGCTCCTTAAGAAAATTCCATTCCTTAACTAACTCTCAGGCCAATCTTCTCCTCCAATCTGTCCATGTTCAAAGTGCTATATATTCTTCTGCCTGTACAAGAGATACTTTAATAATTAACTAACTCCCAAGGCATCATCTCAAGAGCATTCTCTCTCATGCTTCTGGGAACACTTACTCAGTACTTTCTATGCACTAATCGCTGTGGGAATCCAGCAACACACAGAGAAGAGTGTGGTTAGCACAGAGAAAAGTCACAAATGCACCAAGATATGGAGGATATTTTTTTAAACCTTTAATAGCTCCCAGGGAAATCAGGGGAACATATATCCACAGCATGACAAGTATGACCAGGGTATTCTGGAGAAAAGAGTAGCTACAGTAGGTCAAAAAAAAATTGCAAGTAGCATGTAAAGGAGTTGCTCATTAAAGTGCAGTGATGGGGGAGTGGGATATGACTCAGAGTTTGGGGGCTGTTCTTGCTGAAGATCCACATGACAGCTGACAAACATCTGTAACTCCATTTCCACGGGATCTGACACACTCTTCTAGCCTCCTCCTGCACCAGGCACATATGTATTGCACAAATATATATGCTGGCCAAACACCAATACACATAAAAGCTCTTGTTTATCTTATAGTATAGTAATCTCTAACTGTATAGCACTGTAAAAGGAGTGTGTGTGTGTGTGTGTGTGTATGTGTGTCAGTTATCCCGACTCAGTAGATCTGGAGACCATTTGCACAGAAGAGAAGGCACTACTGGGAGTGCAGGGAAGGCATGAAGATAGTTCAGGTTAATGTTTTAGGAGGTTTAGTTCGGGTGGCCTCTGAAGACTGGGGTGGAGCCTGGGAGGGCAGCTGACGATGAAGAACAACTTGAGGATGTGGGAAGTCTCTTGTAGGGGACACCCATAGAGAAGAGAAATTTTGGAGACACTACGGAAGGAGTCAATTCAGGAGAAGATGGCAATTTTTTTAAAAGATGAATTTTTAGACTCATTGCTTTTAAATTGCCTTGAGATAGATCTTGGAAACAAAACTATTTATACTTTAACAGGAAACTCATGCATAGGAACCTAAAGAAATTAGATATTTGTGCAATTGAGTGGTAAAGGCAAAAGTCCTCCACTCTTCAAATTTTATTTTTTCACAGATTATTGAAATCACAGAAATGATCTTACTTTCATAAGCAAAAAAATGTTTATTTATACTGTTAAATCTGAAATGGATGAAAAGCAATAAAGTTAAAATATTTTTAAAAGATCATAATTGTTTTGTTACCCTATCTCTATCATATTCATTTTAACTATGACATCACTTCAAAATTGCTGTTTTTACTTAACATCTAGACAAAATTCTAGTCAGAATTATTAATGTTTCTGTCAGTACTTGATGATAATCAGGAACTGTTTTTTTGTTTTGTTTTGTTTTGTTTTTTACTTATTTCTCAAACCATTTCCTTCATATGCAGGAGGCTCAGGAGCAGGTGCTCTGTGGAGGACCTGGGTTTGATTCCCAGCAGCCACATGGGGGCTCACAATCATTACTAACTCTGCCCTCTTGTGACCTCTGTGGGTACCGTGTGACCTTTAAAGGCACACCTGTGCTGTACACAAACATGCAGAAAACACTCATACACATGAAACAAAACTAAATACATCTTTTTTTAAAAAGACTGTTCAACTCCAACTAATGAAGTTGATAATCCTAAAACTTCTTATTTCCTTTATCCATCCTGTTTTTTGTTTGTTTGTTTGTTTGTTTGTTTGCTTACAACATGAGATACAGCAATATCAGGGTTATTGGTGACTATCATTTTGCTTCTGAGTACAAAATTCAAGGCAAAGGGTTAAGAGGGTAGCTTACTGGTCGAGAGCATTGCTTAGACTATGGGAAACTCTGAGTTTGTTCCCCCTTACCATAGGGGAGAAAGAATCAAAAAATAGTCACACACACACACACACACACACACACACAAAAAAAAAAAAAAAAAAAAAAAAAAAAAAAAAAAAAAACCTAAATGGATAAAATCACTTTTATTTAACGCTTTGAGTTAGATGTCTCTGACAAGAAACTAGATCATTCTATGGACTTCATGCCAGCAAAAGGGAAAGCTAGTGTGCCCATGATCTCCAGGTGAACAGGAGTGCACACCAAGGCTCGGGCTGCAGAAGGAGCTAGGCAGATGGTCCTCTTCTCTGCACCTCTCCTTCCAAGTCTAAATCCTTTGTTTCACTTTTAGCCCTTAGTGGTGATAGACGGAAAAAAAAAAAAAAAGAGGTGCTTAACAAACTATTCTCTGAATGAGAAAACTCAAAACACTCACAGATCATCTCAAAATCATTCTTCATCCAGAGTAATCCCAGCCTCTGACCTTTCCTTAAAGGCCGTACTTTTCTAAAACTTAGATAATCTTGGTAGCTTTTCTCAAAACATTTTTGATGCTTCTCACACATACTCTTTTTCATTGTGGAGTGCGGGAGTCACCGCAGACCACAGTCTGGTGAGGAGCATATGAAGCTGTTAATGAGGTTGCTAATGAATACCATATTGTTGATGCTTTATAGACAAATATACCAGGAGCTGTTTTTACCTTACATAAATGGATTTGGGTTCATGAATGCTAACTTATGGGCAACCTATCTGGTTCTGTAGTGTACCAGATATATTATCCAGAATATCACTAAGGAATTCAAATGATATTAGTGTGTCTTGATTGTCTCATATTTCTCGTAAATGAGCATGTGTCCACATCTCTCATGTTGATACAATGCTGTACAACTGAGCAAATAATCTATACGTGGTATATTCTCTAGAATTCTCAGGGGGTGGGGGGAATCCCTCAAGTTGCATCACCACAGTCTCCAGGTATGTTTTTTTTTTTTTTTTTTTGGATTGTAATTAGTCAGCAGTTGTATATATTAAACACCAAGCCCATAGCTAAGGGTTGTAGGAGCTAGTTATTAATTGATGTCCATAATAGATGTAATGTTTGGCTTCAGGTCCACTTGAAAAAATCTGAATGTCAGCTTCTGTTGGGTGGGTGGTAAAATTGAAGACTAGAGGCTGGGGAGAGGGCTCAGAAGGTAAAGTTCTTGCAAAGCAATTATGAGAAATGGAGTTCAGAATTTTAAATTGCTTGGCGAGCTTGCCTGCAAACTTGTAATTCCTACTCTTGGGGAACAGAGATAGGGGCTCCCTGGAGCAATCTGGAAAGTTAAAACTATTCAAACAGCAAGTTCTGGGTTCAAGTGAGAGAATCTACCTCTCTCTGTAAGGTGGAGACTGATCCAGGGAAACTCTCAATGTCAACCTTTGGCACCTACACACTAATACACGTACACCACAAGCATATGCACAGCACATCACATGCACATGTGAAACATTTCTAAAATACTGGAGAGTAGGCCACTAAGTAGAGATGAGTAAAAAAAGTTACTTAAGGCAATAAGGAGACAGAGAGAGTGCCCAGAGTAGAGTTATTAAACCACTGAAAAGCAAAATACCAAGAAAGAGAGCTAACAGAGAACAGCAGAGACTAGAACTGAATTAAAGGTCAAAGTTCTCAAATTATGAACAGTAAAAACACAGGAAAGCTCTAGAGTAGAGGGGGGGTCACACTCATAACTCAGGAAGAAACTCACACAGCTAATTTATCCTAACCATCAAATGAAAAAGCAAAGCCTCTTAAAAATTAGCATATATGTCTACTTCCTGGATGAAAATGCACAGGTCTGTGCCATTTGATACAGGGAGGTTAGTACCTGCCTCTTAAAAAAGCCCCAACCCTTACCTACACTAAGAGCTCCCTATATATCCTATGTTGCTCTTCCTATTCAAAATCCCCCCAAAAATACGTAAGAAAAAAATGAGACACACAGCAGAAATGTACCCACCAGATGGAATCCAGCAACACTGACTGTAGAGGTTTGTCTTGAATCTGTGGCTTCGCAGAGAGGAGAAATATCCATTTTTTTTTATGCAAGAGGGTAAATCAGAGAATCCTAGGAGGAAAGAGCATGTCAACATCGACAGCATCTTTGTCTCAAACACTCCTCTCAGGTCACATCTTTCTTTTATACCTTTTTATTATATGTAAATTATAGTTTTCATTGCTCGTCATTCCTTTTTTATCACTGTTCCTTCATTCCAGACAATATGAAGCTGAGCATGGTTTTAATTTGAGTTGATACCTCAGTCCTTTCAGATTAAAGGCTGGAGAATTCTTCCCTCCCAGAAAGGACAGGCAAGGCCCCATCTACCTCTCCAGCCTCCTCTTCTCTCTTCATCCCAACCAACCATATGCTCCAGCCACACTCAGTCTTCCCCTCATTGATCCATAGGTAGGCATTCACTCTGATATCTTTGTTTCTGTCGATGCTGTTCTCTTTGCTTTGAACATTTTTTTTTTCTATCCCGTTAGCAAGTGTAAACCCCTCTGCTAAGTGTGTGCTGGAGAGAAACTGTGGGGAAGCTGCTGTGACTTGCAAAGCTGAGACAGATACACACTCGTCACTTTCCCTCATGACCACAGTCACTTTGCTGAGCTGGTTGGAATAGCCTTTGCGTCCTTCACAGTGCTAACATTTTGTCCCTTAAAAGTTTCCCAGGATCCATAATACCACCTGGCACATGCTAGGTGCAGAGGAAATGTTTATTGATTGACTCAATGAATTGAGTAGCCAGTTTCTATTCTAGAATGTTGACACAATCCTAGGATCTCCAGATTATTAGATGACTAGATTATTCAGTGAAATAACACAGAGGCTAAAGGGTTAGAGAAAGAACATTCAGGGAAAAAAATACCTAAAATAAAGTGAGGCTCTGTTTTTAGTATGGCCCATGATAATGTTCTATTTCACAGAATAGTTTGAAGAGTATTGGTGTTAGCTCTTCTTTGAAGGTCTGGTAGAATTCTGTGCTGAAATCATCTGTCCCTAGATTTTTATGGATGGGAGACTTTTAATGATGGTTTCTATTTCCTTAGGGGATACAGGATTATTTAATTTGTTTAACTGATCTTAATTTAGCTTTGGTAAGTGGAATCTATCAAGAAAATTGTCCACTTCATTCAGATTTCCAAATGTGGTGGAGTATAGGCTTTTGAAGTAAGACATAACAATTGTTTGAATTTCCTCAGTGTCTGTCGTTATGTCTCCCTTTTCATTTCTGATTTTGTTGATTTGGATAGTGTCTCTCTGCCTTTTAGTTAGTTTGGCTAAGGGTTTGTCTATCTTGTTGATTTTCTCAAAGAACCAGCTCTTGGTTTTGTTGATCTATGAATTGTTTTCTTTGTTTTTAGTTTGTTGATTTCAGCCCTGAGTTTGATTATTTCCAGCCATCTACTCCTCTTAAGTATGTCCGCTTCTTTCCCTACCCCCTCCCCAGGACTTTCAAGTAAACCCTTAAGTTGTTTGCATGAGATGTTCTGAATTTCTTTATGAGGGCACTTAGTGCTATGAACTTTCCTCTTGGCACTGCTTCATTGTGTCCCGTAAGTTTGGGTATATGTGCCTTCATTTTCATTGAATTCTAAAAAGTCTTTACTTTCTTTCTTTATTTCTTCCCTGACCCAGGTTTTCTTGAGTAGAGAGTTGTTCAGATTCCATGTGTGTAGGCTTTTTCTATTTCTATTGTTGTTGAGGTCCTGCTTTAGTCCATGATGGTCTGATAGGACACAAGATATTAGTTCAATCTTCTTGTATCTGTTGAGGCTGGCTTTGTGACCAACTATAGGTTTGTTTTGGAGAAGGTTCCATGAGGTGCTGAGAAGGTTAATTCTTTTGTGTTTGGAAGAAAAGTTCTGTAGATGTCTGTTAGGTCCATTTGAGTCATGACATGTGATAGTGGCACTATTTCTTTGCTTAGTTTCTGTTTTGTTGACCTGTCCTTTGTTGAGAGTGGGATGTTGAAGTCTCCTGCTATTAATGGTTTGTTTGTTTGTTTGTTTGTTTTGTTTTTCACAAATGTGGATGCCCTTGTATTTTGGGCATATATATTCAGAATTTAGATGTCTCCTTGGTGCAACTTTTCCATTGATGAGTATGAAGTGATCTTCCTCATCTCTTTTGATTAATTTTGGTTGAAAATCTATTTTATTAGATATTAGAATGGCTACTTCTGCTTGCTTTTGGCATCCATTTCCTTGGAAAACCATGTTCCAGGACTTTATTCTCAGGTAATGTCTATCCTTGTGGCTGAGGTGTGTTTTTTGTATGCAGCAGAATGTTGGGTCTTGTTTATGCACCCATTCTGTTAGTCTGTGTATTTTTATTGGAGAGTTGAGTCCATTTATGTTGAGAGAGATTAAAGAGCAGTGACTGTTCCTTTTATTTTGATGTTGATTGTAGTCATATATTTGTGTGCTTATCTACTTTTAGTTTTGCTGTGGTGAAGTTATTTATTTTCTGTGTTTCTTGGGTGTAGTTAGCCTTCTTGGGTTGTATTTGTCCTTACAGTATCTTCTGTAGGGCTATATTTGTGGGTAAGTACTGTTTCAGTTTGTTTTTGTTGTGGAGTATCTTGTTGTTGTTGTTTCTATCTATGATGGTTGAGAGTTTTGCTGGGTATAGAAGTCTGGGCTGACATTTGTGTTCTCTTGCGGTCTACATAATATCTGTTCAGGCCCTTCTGGTTTTCATAGTCTCTGTTGAGAAGTCAGCTGTGATTCTGATGGGTTTGCTATTGTATGTTACTTGGCCTTTTCCTTTTGCAGCTTTTAGTATTTTTTCTTTGTTCTATATATTTAGTGTTTTTATTATTATGTGGTGAGAGGAAATTCTTTTCTGGTCTAATCTAGTAGGTGTTCTGTAGGCCTCATGTATGCATATAAGCATCTCTTTCTTTAAATTGGGAAATTTTTTTGTAAGATTGTGTACAAATTATTTTCTAGGCCTTGGAGAAAGGAATCTTTTTCCTCTATTCCTATTATTCTTAGGTTTCATCTTTTCATTGATTTCTTGGATGGTTTGTGTCAAGAATTTTTTTTTAGATTTAACATTTTCTTAGATGGATGCATTGATTTCTTCCATTGTGTCTTCTATACCTTCTATCTCTTGTATTCTGTTGGAAATGCTTACCTCTGTAGTTTCTGTTTTCTTCCCTAAATTCTCCCTCTCCAGGATTTCTTTAGTTTGTATTTCCTTTAATGTTTCCATTTTCATCATCAGACCTTGAACCATTTTGTTGATTTCCTTCACCTGTTTGTTTGCATTTTTCTTCCTTTCATTCAGTTCTTTCACCTGTTTATTTGGACTTTCCTTTATTTCTTTCTTTTTTTTCAGTAATTTAATTATTTAATCTCTAAAGGCCAATCTTTTTGAATGTATCTTCCTGTATTTCTTTATAGATTTTACTCATTTCCTGCATTAACATCTTCATAAGAATAGATGTAAGATCATTTTCTTGAGTTTCACTGTGTTAGGGTATCCAGGGCTGCTTGTCCTTGGATAACTGGGTTCTGCGGATGCCATATTGCTTTGGCTTTTGTTGATTGTGTTTTTACACTGGCCTTTACCCATCTGGCTGTCTCAAGAAATGCCTGGTAGTTCCTAGTGCCTGCTGGAGTCCTGGGAGTTGGGCATGGTGCAGGCAATCCTCTGATCAGGATGCGGGTTGTTCCTGAAGTAACCTTCCTCAGATTGTTGAGTATGGTTTTCCCATGAACAGTGGTGCTCAGGGAATTACTGCAGCTCTTTTCAGGCGTATGAGCCTGTTGGCTAACTGGGCTGGTTGGGATCCCAGGGCCTCTCCTCTCACCAGAGACAACTTCCCTGCCTCTGGCTTTCTTTCTCTGAATTTAATGGGCTACAGCTGCTCAGACACTGTGTTTGCTGGGCACAGCCCACTTGATGAACCAGTGAGCCCAGAGGTTTGGTAGGTCTCACTAGGGAGACAGGTTGAGCTTTGGAGCAGTGTCTGTGGCTGATCCTGTGGCTCCCATGTGTCTGTAAGTCTGTGGTTAGAGCACCATGCTCCAGTACCCAGAAGGCAATCATTGGCTGGTGAGCATAGCACACAGGTTTGTAGCTTGAAGCTAAAGACCCTGAGCCTGCAGGAACCCAGGAAATTTTCTGGGGATTAACTGGGTGACTTGAAGTCAGACCTGATTGTTTCCCTCACCATGGGGTTTTCTCTCATCTGAGGAATGCAATCACTGGTGTTTTGAGGCTCACAGTTCAGTCTGGTGATTGCTGTACACTCACCGCTACCCTGCTGACAAACACAGTGTGCTATCAGCGCTGCCATCTTGGATCCTCTCCCTAGTATGTCCCATAAAAGAGCAGAGGTCCGTGTTCTAAGAGGAGACAAATGTGTAGTTGAGTATCCCTGCTGCTTGATGTAAAGAATGCTACAGGCAACAGACTTACTCAACCCCAAGGCTACAATGGAGACTGCTACAAACCGTTTATACCTTCATCTTTTGTGCATTCCCATGGATACCAAACTGGAGGCAAATTAGTTCTGTCTCCTTTATATGCCAGCACGTTTTCATTAAAACCAAGCCTAACAAAGTGAAACTGGAAAATCAGACTTGTTACTTTAAGTGGAGTGAGTGAAACCCAGACCGCTCCTTGCGATGGCTTTGTTTTCCTGCAGTAGAAGGGGGAGAATACCTGGAGAGAAAAGTTTCTAAGCTGCCATCATGTATCCTCTTGAGCCTCACCCAAGATTCAACTGGAAGACACATTTCTTATTCACTTTATGAATAATCTTTCATGGGATTTGAGGCTGGTCCTAGGTGAGCATTACAATATCTTTAAGCTTGGTTTTTAAGAATATCTGAATATTGAGACAAAACCTATGGGTTTCACTCTTTCAGTATTGTTTTGTATACAGAAAATAAAATAAAATGAATGAGGTATTTTGCAAAACAGGAATTGTATCAATATGCTAAGGTGGTACCCAGTGAAGAGGAGAAAGGAATCCTCTATCTAATCTACCCTCCGGAAATGGCAGAACTCCAAGTTGTTTTGAATAAGAACCTGTGACAGAGAGAAACCCTTGGCAGACCCCAAACACTTCACTGTGTAGCTAAAATGGCTCTTTTCCCTGATAATGACAGTGACATCAAGGGTTGTGATTCTGTATGAGAGCTCCCAGTTTCCTTTCTTCCTTTGCTAAAAAACAACAACAAAAACCCTCACATATCAGTGAACACAAAAGCAAAATATCTCTGGTCTAAAATTAAACCCTATAGCTTTGATGGATCATTAATCCACACTTACAGACTCTTCCCTTCCATGGATCTAAAGTTGTTCTTGGGAGCATGCTAATTTTGTTTAATGCCCAACAACCATTTTAGTTGAATTTCTTTGGCAGAGCGTAGCTGAGACTCAGAGGGAATGAAACAACTTAGCAGGGATAGCCTTGGTGCTTTCTCGTGCCCCAAGCTAGAAAAGAAGAATAAGATTACAGTGGCATTGCATGGTATTGGGAATGGGAGATACGGTGTTTTGCCCCCACCAGAGGTTCCTTGAAGTAAAACAACTTCAAGAAACAACATGTACTGGGAAAGCCACTCTGTCCCTGCTCAGTGCTCCCATCAATTCTCTCTGTGTCCTGAGGAACAGCAGTGGAAGACACAATGCCTGTTTCCTTCTGTACATGAGTGACTGCCTGGGTTTGAAATGGGGAAGCTGCAGGCACCCCACACTCGTTGATAGACACAGGAGATGCCATGGGCTGCTTTCCATTGCAGCCTGAAGTTTTACATTTTAGGATGATAAGGGAAGAGCTTCACCCGTTTACGTCAGTATTGACAAAGGGAGAGCCTGTGGCCCCTTGCACCTGCTAATGCTCACTTCTTATACTTATGTGACCCATGCAGCTGCTCATTTCAATTAGCCCAGGGCCAGCCTTGGCATTTACTCACAGAAACAATGCTTCACTGAGAAGCGCCTCTGCGCATTTGTACTGGCATGCTTCCAACTCACATTTGGCTTCTGCACATTCTCCCAACCTGGCTCCCTGAGTACAAGGTCACAATGGACATACGAGCCTCGCAAAACTAGAGGAATTCTTCTGGTTCATTTAACATTTTCTTTTTGTTTTCATTTGGAGACACCATTTTGTCATTTCTTTTCTACAGCTGTATTTTATTTGCTCATTCTTTCTCTGTCTCTCCCTCGCTCTCTCTTTCCCTGGCCAACAGAGTGACACTCACAGACATTTATTACAACTCTGATTTTATACCCTATAACCACAAAATGTCAAAAATAGAGAAAAGAAAAGGAGGGGATTGTTGTGAAAAATCCTTAGTTCTCAAATAAAACTGTAGCAAAGCAAGACCTGCTCAGATTTTTAGTTCTTTGGCTTCAGTGCTGAGTTTTTATTTAAACTTAAGTCATCTGATTGAGAAAGACTTCAGACCCTCCTTGTCCAAATAATTACTACCTTTGTCATCTTGGTGATGTTGTGGGGTGACAGGTGCCTGTGTCCATGGTGAGAGTCGGCTATTGCAACTTCCTGCCAGAAGTACTGCTGAAGCACAACTGTTCTCTCGTGCTCTCTCCTAAACCTCACAGACATTACTTTTCCATATGAATTATATTGAATGTGACCTTTTGTGACATGCCTAAGAGATGCCTAGCGACATTTCTTTATTCACTATCCAAGTCTTCACTGTTGCTAGCGCAGGCAATTTATCACCTCATGGGCAAAGACCATGTTCTTCCTTTAAGTGAAGTTGTAATCTTGCTGGGAGACATTTGATATATGCCCAGTGCTGAAAAAGTTCCTTCATTCAGATAATGAGGGGTGGATACCTTCAAATTACTTACCTCTTCTATTACACTCACAGGGAAATATCTTGTTCTGGCCTCTGATGGGGAGCTCCTATCCTTTGCTTCCCGGAAAATGAGCCAACCCATTGGGTCTGTCTTGTGTCTATGCAAACATCTGGAGCTAGCGGCCTGTCTCGGGTAGGCAGATGTGTTTAGCAGCCTCCAATGCCTCTGTCAACTGACCTCAGTGAATAACTTATGTCCCGTTTGTAAGAAGATACACTGCACAAGATCTCATTTCCCAGTCTGAGTGTTTATATATTTAGTAAGTGGGAAGATTCTAGAAAAACCCTAGATCTTTGCAGGCTTGTTTTGCTGCTACGTTCCCTGTAGTTCCCTGTAGCTTCTGTTTGTGCAGGGAATGAATTTGTGGCAGGTATGTGAAACAATGAATGGAAGCAGGAATACCAGTGATGGCAAAGTATGAAGGACTATGAAATAGAAGCTGCACATTTTACAGAACGAAGACTTAAAGACTAATACTGTACCTAACAACTGTATATGGGTCTTATATAGGTCCCTTAATCATATTTGAATATGTTTCATACCTGGGCCTGGGGAGTTATGGACAGACAGTCAAATGCTTGCAGTATAGTTCTGAAAACCTAAGCTTGATCCCCAACATTCATGTAAAAAGACCAGTATGACAATCCCGGAAGCAGGAAGGAGGCAGAGACAGTCAGATTGATAATCAATGGCCTCAGGTCCCAGTGAATGATCATGTTTACAATTTTTTTATTAGTTACATTTTGTTAACTCTGTATCCCAGCTGTATTCCGCTCCCTCATTCCCTCCCAGTTTAGTTTTTTAATTTAATTTTTTTTTAAAAAAAAGTGGACAGCTTCTGAAGAACGATACCCAAAACTGAACCCAAAGCACACACAAAGACAGGTGCCTCTGCGTGCACACACACATGAACAAGCATACAACCCTCACCAATACAAAGCTGAAAATGTGTTCTGTTTGTAGAACAGTGGACTTAATCTGAAACTCACTTCTGACTAATGCGTTTCATGAAGTTTCTCCACAGTGCTCTACCTGGATTCAGTGGGACTTTCAAGCCTGAAAACTGAGACAAGGCTCTGTCTCAACAAGTGACAGAATCAGTTCATTCTGTTTGCTCAGGGTGGCAGCGATGCCCACTGCAGACAAAGTACCCAGGATACTGGGAGTGCTTCTGCTGTTTTCAGAAACTTATAATCAGTTGAATGGAGTCTTCTTGTTTCTGGGTGGGTGACTCACAGAGTTAGTTGGAGCTATGCCAGGGAGTCTCTTTTCACATCGAAGCAGTTTGGGGAAAATTATATTTATTTGAATGGTTTCACACTTTGAGTTTTGATTTCATTTAAATCAGTACAAATTTACAATTACAGATTTCCAACTTATTCCATAAGCAAAATGCCAACTCATTTGTGTTCTAACAAATAACACAAGTCCAAACATTTTACTGAGAGAACAACTGGTCCCAACTGCCCCCCCCCCTTTTCATCACTTAGCAACAACAATAAAAATCAAACAGTTGCCTGTATGTACTAATATTCACCAAACACCTCTTAAATGGTGTATGCCATGAAGTGTAAGAATTGTACCAATGAAGGAAGAGGTGTGGTCCCTGGATGAAGGGCTTCCTACTTTATTTGTCCAACAAGTGAAGGTATGCCAAAATGTGTAAAGGGTGGTAGAATAATTATACACTAGTTACTCTCAGTTGGAGGATTAGTAGTGAACCCTGTTACTAGCGTTGTGAATGACCTTGTTGGAAATGTAACATTTTCACTTTATTTTCAAGCATCATTGAAAGGAAAGGCACAGAGTCAATGATTTTTTTCCCCTTGGTAGCTGAATTAGCACTGTCAGGGGACAACAGCAACAAACATAAAACAACAAACATAAAGGAACCTCTAGAGTGAAAATTGTCATCACTTTCATCATGGTCTAAGTACCTTGGGAAGGAGGAAAGTTGTTTCCAAAGAATTTGACAGTGAAAGAGAGTAAAAGAAAATGAGACACTTGTAGAGAAATTGTGTGGGAAGAAACATCAGGGGAAAAGAGCTAGATCAAACTCCAAGTGCTCTGAAGGAGTAGTGGGATCTGAAATGAAAAGGAGAGAGGAGATTCATAAGTGGCTTAGGAGTCAGGTAGATTTGGGTCCTTTCTGAGTCATTATGGCTGAAAATGCTCACTGTGTCATGTTCCAACAAAGTCAGCCAAAATGTCCCTCGGGATCTAGTCCAGCGGTGATGACCAATGTCTGACAGCTGTTACCCGAAATGCTGTTCGTCCTTTCAATCCAAGCCTGTGGCTCATCCCATCCTCAGCCCATGGGTCCTCTGCATGGATCCTCATCATTAATTCAAGCCTGGAAGCCTCTGGAGGCCAAGCCAGGACGGGAGTCCCTCCATCTGCTTCAGTGCCATTGCTATGTTCTCTACTTTCCTCTTATACCCTATACCTTGCATTAGGTTTTGCCACTCATCAAAGACAGTGTGATTACAAACTAAATTGATCACATGGGACTGGCAAGCCATCATGAATGTATGAATTCTCCTAGGAAAGCAGACAAATGGGTGGTATTGATACGACATTAGAAGAAAGAAAACAACACTTTATAAATACTGGATATTTTTATAAATATTGGATGTTTTTCTGGCTTCTGTCTTCTTAAGAGCACAAGTCATGTCTGGTGTTCTTCTGGACACTGGTTTTTGTTTTCAGTTTTGCTGCAGTTGAGATCCGTACAAGGCCTTTTTCTGTATAAGTTCATGTCCCCAAATCTTGCCCTCTACTGTAACTCCAGCGGTCTAGCACAGAATGGCTTACTTGTGTTTGGCTATGGTAGTCCACACTAAACCAGACAAGAGAGAGAGAGACAGAGAGGGAGAGAGAGAGAGAGAGAGAAAGAGAATATTCTCTTTAAACCTTCAATTGTGCTTTTGTCTAGACAAGAATATGTATACCTTCCCTGGTTCTTCTGAACGGTGTTTGAAAAAAAATCAAGTAAGGTGATCCGTGCAATGTATTTCTGTCATTAGCCTGATCGTACAGGCCACATCATTGTCCAGGTTTACTTAGAATGAGCACAATAAACACCATACAATCTACAAAGACAATATGTAAAACCTGGAGATGGATGGGATAAAGCCTCCTGATGACTTCTTATTCTCTTTGTTATATGCACAAAGTATGGTAGTCTTAGCAACCCAGTAGTCAGATATTAATCAAATAAAAATTCAAGATCCACAGACCCAGTCTGCTTATTTCATGCTGTGCTGGGGAAAGGTTCTACATATGACCATAATTAACATAATGGCTTATGATGCCTTTCCACTACATAGTTACATAACCTGCTTCCCACGCTTAATTCTTAGCTTTATTCAACATTTTAATGTACTATTTCTAAACCTGGGCATTCAGAGTTCCAAGGATTTTTAAACTTAATGCTAGACTGGGGAGATGGCTCTGTGAATAAAACAGTTAGTACACAAGAATGAAGACCAGCATTCAGATGCCACAAACCCACAAAAATGCCAAGTTGGTATGTTAGCCTGCCTGTAATCCTAGCGTTAGGATGGTGGACATACAATGGACCTGTTGGATAGACAGACTAGCACGCCAGTGAACTTAGTGTTCATGTCAGACCATGTCTCAGTGAATACGATGGAGAATGGCTGAAAAAGACTCTAATATCAACCTCGAGCCTCCACGGATGCACAGACAAAGACACACACACACACACACTCTATACTCCCATGAATATACGTATGTCCACACAAATGTCAACACAAACACATAAACATACCACACCCATAGACTAAAATCTCATTACATGATTTAAGGGGTCAAATTCAAATGGATTTTAAAATATTTTTATTTATTACAGTTTCTTCACTTTGTATCCCAACTATAGCTCCTCCCTCATCTCCTCCCAATCCCACCCTCCCTCCCTCTTTCTTCTCCCATGCACCCCCCCCCAGTCCATTAATAGGGGAGGTCCTCCTCCCCTTCCATCTGACCCTAGCCTATCAGGTCTCAGCAGGAGTAGCTGCATTGTCTTCCTCTATGGCCTGGTAAGGCTGCACTACTCAGGAAAAGGTGATCAAAGAGCCAGCCACTGAGTTCATGTCAGAGACAGCCCCTGTTCCCCTTATTAGGGACCCACTTGAATACTGAGCTACCATGGGCTACATCCAGGTTATCTCTGTGAATGGTCATTGGTTGGAGTATCAGACTCAGAAAAGACCCTTGGGCCCAGATTTTTTGTTCTGTTGCTCTCCTTGTGGGGCTCTTGTCCCTCCAGGTCTTTCTATCTCCCCCTTCTTTCATAAAATTCCCTGCACTCTGCCCAAAGATTGGCTATGAGTCTCAGCATCAGCTTTGATATCCTACTGGGTAGAGTCTTTCAGTGGCCCTCTGTGGTTTTCTGTTTTTCTCCATCTTCTGAGGTCTATCTTGTTTGTGTTTCTGAATGAGGATTGAGCATCTTACCTAGGGCCCTCCTTCTTGCTTAGCTTCCTTAGGTGTCCAGATTTTAGTATGTTTATCCTATATTATATGTCTCATATTCACTTATAAGTGAGTTTATACCGTGTCTGACTTACTGCTTCTGGATTACCTCACTCAGGATGATCTTTTCTAGTTCCAACCATTTGCCTGCAAATTTTGTGCTTTCCTTGTTTTTAATTGCTGAGTAGTATTCCATTGTTTACCACAATTTCTGTATCCATTCCTCAGCTGAGGGACATCTAGGTTATTTCCAGTTTCTGGCTATTATAAATAAAGCTGTGGTGAACATGGTTGAGCAAATGTCCTTGTTGTATAGTGGTGCATCTTTTGGGTGCAGTCCCAGGAACGGTATTGCTAGGTCTTGAGGAAGCACTATTCCTAATTCTCTGAGAAAGCACCAGATTGATTTCCAGAAAGATTGTACAAGTTTGCACTCCCACCAGCAATGGAGGAGGGTTCCCCTTTCTCCACAGCTTTGTGAGCATGTGTTGTCACTTCAGTTTTAATTTTACCTGTTCCAACTGGTGTAAGATGGAATCTTAGTCATTTTGATTTTCATTTCTCTGATGACTAAGAACACTGAGCATTTCTTCCAGTGCTTCATGGACATTTGAATCTCCTCTGTTATGAATTCTCAGTTTAGCTCTGTACCCTATTTTTAATTAGATTATTTGATTTGTTGTGTTTAATTTCTCAAGTTCTTTGTATAGTTTAGATATTATCCCTCTGTATGCTGTAGGATTGGTGGAGATCATTTCCCAATCTGTAGGCTTCCATATTGTTCTATTCACAGTATCTTTGACTTACAGAAGCTTCTCAGTTTCATGAGATTGTATTTATTAATTGTTGATCTCAGAGCCTGTGCTGGCAGTGTCCTGTTCAGGAAGTTATCTCCTGTGCCATTGAGTTTCAGACTTTTCTCCACTTTATCTTCTAAGAGGTTTAGAGTCTCTAGTTTTATGTCAAGATTTTTCATCCACTTGGACTTGAGTTTTGTGCAGAGTGATAAATACAGGTCTATTTTCATTTTTCTACATGCAGTCATCTGGTTAGACCAGCACCATTTATTGAAGATGCTTTCTTTTCTCCATTGTATGGTTTTGGCTTCTTTGTTGAAAATCACGTATCGGTAAAAGTGTGGGTTTATTTCTGGGTCTTCAGTTCAGTCCCATTGATCAACCTGTCTGTTTCTATGCCAATACCATGCAGTTTTTATTACTATTGCTTTGTAGTATAGCTTGAGGTAACTCAGACTCAGAAAGAAGCATATAGGATGTACTCACATATAAGCTGTTATTAGACCTATTGTAAAAGATAATCATACTACAATCCACAAACCCAAAGAAGCTAAGTAACAAGAAGGACCCAAGGGAGGATGCTGGAATGTCACGCAAAAAGGGAGCTAGAATAAACAGCAGAAGTGGATGAAGAGAGGAAATGGGGGGGGGGGGGGGCAGGAGATGGAATGGGAAGGTAAACAAAGGAGGGAATCAAATGTGGGGAGAACAAAGCCAGGAGGTAAGCAGGCTGGGAACAAGAAGGGAAACTTAGGGAGGACATCTTTTTATCAAGCCGGAGGCCTGCGGCAAGGTGGGCTCCTGAGACAATGTGGGTCTGACTCTAGCTGAGACTCCTAATGGGGGGGGGGCATGAAGACTGAAAAGACCGCCTCCTAGCCTCCTAGTCAAACAAGACTAGTGGAAGGAGGGGAACAACAATCCACCAACAAAAATGGTGATCCAAACTACCTACAAGAAGTTCAGGGATAAAGAGGGGACAAAGTTTGATGGGAAAATCCAACCAATAATTAGCCCAAGCTGAGACCCACCCCCACAATAGAGAGCCAGCCCCTGACACTAATAATGATACTCTTCTATGCTTTTAGACAGGAGTCTAATTTGACTGACATCTTGGAGGCTCCAGCCAGCAGTGGCTCTGGACAGATGCTGGGACTTGCAGCCAAGCACGGGAGAGAGCTCCAGGGGTCCTATGGAAGTGTTAGGGGAAAAAAATGGAAGGACCTCAAGAGAAGAGGAACCTCACAGGAAGACCAACAGAGACAACTAACCCAGTCCCATGGGGGCTTTCAGGGACTGAGACATCAACTAAGGAGCATGCATGATCTGGACCTAGGCCCCATGCACACATGTAGCCAGTGGGCTGCACGATCTTCATTTGGGCACCTGGCAAGTGGAGGGGGTGTTGTTTCTGCTTTTGGATCACTTCCCCCTAGCAGGGCTGTCTTGCTTGGTCTCAGGTGATGACGATATGCTCAGTCCTGTTGTGATTTGATATGCTGGGGAAGGTTGATACAGGGAGAGGGGTTCTCCCCTCTTCTAGGGAAAAGAGGGAAAAGGAAAGGGGGAAGGAGAAAAGGGGAGGACTGGAAAGAGAAGAGGAAGCAGGAACCCTTGGGATGTAAAGTAAATAAAAACAGAAAAGATAAATAAAATTTAAAACATAGCCAATTAGCTCTAAATTATTAAAAAGTTAATTTGTGGCCAGGTATGGTGGTGCATGCCTGTAATCCCAGCACTCAGGGAGGCAGAAGCAGGCAAATCTCTGTGAGTTCTAGGCCAGCCTGGTCTACAAAGCAAGTCCAGGACATTCAAGGCTACACAGAGAAACCAAGCAAACAAAGAAACAAACAACAACAACAAAAAACCCTAAATTTTGACTTGTAGCTTTAAAATATAGTCTTGCTCTGGTACATTATTACTCCAGAGTAAATATAAAGACAAGAAATAAGATAGTGTTAACACATGATGTTCTAGAATAGCTGATCCAGGCACCTCAAGAAGAATATGGGAGACACTTGAGTTAACAGAGCATAAACTTGAAATGAATTGCCATCATTCTGTCTCCAACTCTTCATTTCATACCAGGAATTCTTCTGCTCTGAGTGCTCTGAACTCCATACTTAAAAATTAAGACACCCTTGTAAATGATGGTAGATGCATCAGTCATAGCTTAGCTCAGATAGCTTCTTTGACGCTCAAGCGTCTGTTCACAGTAGAAGGGAGAGGTCTGGGACAGTGGTAGACTATGAGTTTAGGGGCTGGAGAAATGGCTCCACAATTAAGAGCACTTGCTGCTCTTTAGAAGACCTGTGTTCAGTTCCCAGCACCATGCCAGTTAATCATAACAGCATGATCCAAATCCAGGGGAACTGACACCCCTCTCTGGCCTCCTTGGGCACCTGAATACAGGAATGCATACATATGTGTGGACATGCACCCACACATAGCTAACAAATTGTTAAATGTGAACTTAATGCACTCCCTGCCTGATTGTGATGTGGGAATACAACCATTGTGACTCAGTTTTTTTCAGTTTATAACAGGGCTTGATTTTGTTACTTTTCGTAGAACCTTTAAAACTGTTTTTAGGATTTACCTCTTTTGGACTTATGTCTAAGACTGGTTTGTTATTACAACCAGTTTGGTGAATTCCTTGTGATAAAATGAATCCATCTTTAGGCTTTCAAACACTTATTTTATGGCCAGGCCCCAACAGGGAGAATGAATCATGTTTCAAAGTGATTTACATAAAACCAGTTTTAGTATCAAAATATTAAATTGTGTATTTTGGGTTTTATTTGATTTTTTTCCTGATGAAAAGTTCTTCATATTTTCCTATCCTGAGTTCCTCATGCATGGTCTGATTTCTTTCACCATCGTGGTGAGATCATTCTGATGGAACGTTAATGAGATTTTTCAAGGAGCACAGCCCCACTAGAAGACTACACAGGAGACAGCAAGGCACATCCTGAATATCAGGCTGACTCTAAAATGTGTTTTGACCAAAGCCAAAAAATCTGGGCCTATGGTGAGGGGGGCTGCAGAGGCTGATATACCAACCAAGGACCATGAATGAAGAGGACCTAGACCCCTGCTTAGATGTAGACTAAGCTCAGTTTCCATGTGGGTCTCTGAGTAAGAGGAGCAGGGCCTGCCTCTGTCATGAACTCGGTTGCCTGCTCTTTGATCACTTCCCCATGGTGATTCAGCCTTGCCAGGCCAGGTAAGAGGATCCAGGCAGTCCTGATGAAACCTGATAAGCTAGGGTCACATGGCAGGGGAGGAGGACTCCCTCTTTCAGTGGACTAGGGAAAGGGGATGGGGGAAAAGGGAGGGAGAGTGAGACCAGGGGGAGGAGGGGGCTACAGTTGGGATATAAACTGAATAAATTGTAAAAAAAAAAATTGTAAAATAATTTTAAAATTATTGTAAAATTAATGTTTTTAAAAGACTTCTTACTTAAGAAAGCTAAAGTTCCCTAAACTATACCATCATGGCTTTTATTTTAAAGTGTGTGAGTGCTGTGCTTGCCTGTATGTCCGTACATGGGCACAGCACCTGCAGAGGCCAGAGGAAGGTATCAAATCCTGAGGCACCAAGAGTTATGAAGTGCCGGGACTGACCGTGGAGGGGTCCTCTACATGAGCAACTAGTGTTCTCAACTCCCGAGCCACCTCCCCAGCCCGTGCTTCTGAAAACTAAATACTCTTCTTCAGAAATGGCCTCATCTGTGATAACCAGGTGACTGCCATTTATACTCAAAGTTGCAGCAGGTATTAAATGAGTTACAGCAAGGACATAAATAGAGACTCAAGAGTCTAAAGATTTCTACGATAATTATTTTATTATGCCCTTGAGTTATTTATTGTGAAGATAGAAGGAAAGAAATGAAATGGTTACAAGGCAAGGATTGAAAGATTTACTTTCTTGCCTGGAAAGAATTTATCACTTTGTAGGACACAGTAACAGGAGATAAAAATTGGTGTAAAAAAAAAAAAAAAAAAGCAATTAAATCATACTGTCTCTAAATAGAAATTCTTTCCCAAACACGAGCACTCACAGACTCTGTACTTCTGTCACAGGGCTCAGGATATCATGGTTTGTGAGACCTCCTCCCCGAGAGCAGTGGACAAAACCAGCTGAGAAATTTGCGGTACGGATTATCGGAAAACAGGTTTCAGTCTTGATCATTCACCATGATTACGAGAAAAAGGAACTATGAGAACATGAAAGCTTGTGCCAAACCATGAAGGGCAGCTTCAGGGAAGAGATATGGGCCCGTTTCTAGAGATATTTAAACAATTTGTAGAATGAAATCAAAAGACTGTTTCATAATACACAGTTAGAAGACGCTTTTTAAATATCAACAGCATCACCAAAAGTAACACAAATGAGTGACCTGTCTACACATCGATGACACCACTGTGAACAGTGACGGACGCCAAACCATCACAGCAGAGGCAGAATTTAGGAAAGAGATGGGCAAATATGCAACCTTCTATACTGAGCCGCCGCCATCTCTGTATTGCATGCCTAAATACTCCTTTCAAACCCTCTAATTTGACTAATAGGGAAACTGGCTCTTTCAGGGAACCCAAGCAGTTAGCAAAATCAGAAATAATTCAGAAACAGTTGGTCCTCGGCTATTCTGATTGTAAGGAAAACATCTTTCTGTTTAAGCAAGTCCACCAGAGCCTTGAGGTATGGCATAGGATGGTTTTAATTAATCAATTAAGACTGGCATGTGGACTTATTGTTAAATTCAAATCCAAAGGTACATTTTGTTAATATATTCAATTTAATTTTCAACTCCCTCTTAAAATATGCCATACATCTTTCAAACTTAAAAAAGTACCCCGTTTAGTATCTTATTAATGTGTAGATAATTGTGACTAGGTTCAGGAAAATGTATAGCCTGACTAACATTTAACATCCATTGCTTCTGCAGAGAATGTTCAGGTGTATAAATGAGGTGCTGTCTTAAAATATAGTTGATATCATTTGATTACTTTTTTTTTTTAGAATAAGGTCTTTATAAGGCCACATTTCTCTGGGTGGAAAACATTTTTCTAACACCTATCAGCATACTAACAACATTCATATCTTACAGCCCAAACAGGCTGGAAACCGGCAAATCCACATGTTTACTGTAAAGGACCACTGATATTGAACCAGCAGATCACAAGAAAAATAATTCCCCCAGCCTGTGTTCTGAAGGGGTTAATTATGAGACTTGAGATAAGGTGTTCATACTTCTAGGCACTTCATCAAGCCTTGGAGTCAGGAAACAAGGGACACCAGATGAAGGGGCTAGGGGTAATAATGATGGCAAGTCCTGATTTCCCTGGAGGTGAGCTGATCTATGGCCACAAGCAAAGAGAAAAGGCTGGAAGGTACTATAACATTACCTTGGAGTACTTAACAGACTCCAAAGCGGTAACCCAGTGTCAAAAAAAAGCCCATCATCCTGCTCCTTTTAGGTAAAAGAGTTATGCCCAGTACAAGAGGGGAATTCAAAATTCACATCTGAAATTAAACAGCTGAGAGGTATGATTTAACAATGCTCAAAACTCAATAAGCCAAAGATAAACAGCAAATTAGATGACTCAATGTCAGGAGGAAAAAAAAAATCTTCCATCGATCCCATCGTCAAAAATTAATCTGCCTGAGAATGCCCTCTGCTCCAATCCCCGCGCTGACGAAGAGGGGAGGAACGGGGTACGGCCTGTTTCGCTGTGCTTCACCTTCGGGCTAAACCCTGATTACATTCTCCTGTGAGACATTTCAGCATGAAGCGCCTCTCATGTTGGGACTGCAAAATTAAATTGCGATCAATACTTTACAAAAATAATTGGGGAAAAATGTTCAGAAGTCGGAGCTGCACTGTGTGGCCACAAACATATGAAAGTTATTTTTTTCCCCTACCTTTCTGGGGGTTATTCTGCAGGATAGATCAGTTCAAAGGTGTCTCCTGACAATACTGTTCTTGGAATGCTTTCGCTCACCTTGTTAGGGAGTTTTAAAAGCAGAGGAGCCCTGACAGCCGACCAGAGGCTGTTTCTTATTGCTGGACGCTCCTTCCTTTCTTTGGAGTTGATAATCTAAGCCCACAAATTCTTCTTGTCTCCTCTCACTTTGAGGCTAACTTAAATTTCTTTGCAAATTAATTCTCATCCTTAAACAGAAAAAAAAAAAAAAGACAAGAGAAAGAAAGAAAAGAAAAAAAGGAAAGAAAGAAAAGAAGGAAGGAAGGAAGGAAGGAAGGAAGGAAGGAAGGAAGGAAGGAAGGAAGGAAAGAAAGAAAAAGAAAGGAAGGAAGGAAGGAAGAAGGAAATATATCCACCTACCCTCCCCACACATACATACTTGAGTTAGGAGATTTTAAATTTTTTTCTTCCTAGATTTAATTCTGAATCTCTCGACACATTTAAATGCTAGACACTGTAGTTAAACTTAAGGTAAAATGTATTGAATGAAGCTCTTCACAGCTCTGAGCAATGCTTAGTATTCAGCTTTCCCTCTTTTTTCTTCCTCTGAATAAGTTTTTATTTTTGGAAAAGATTTTTTTTTTTTAATCCATGAGAAAGAGGAGGAAGTGGGAAATGTAAATGCGTCTGTGAAATGTTGCTTCTTCAATAAGTGGTCATTTTGTGTTTGTTGTATAGGAAGTTCAAAATATTGTAGTTTTATAATTACATTTTTTAATCAGCATGGGTCCTACTGGATTCTTATTTGCGGCTCTGCTCTCCCAACAAGATGGCCTACTGATTGTCCTCATGTGAATCATTTGCTAGGCCTCAGGCATGAGTGCAGGGAAATTAAGTAGCTGCATTAGGAAAACACCACACACGCCATAGCCAAGTGGGTGGCACCCAGCTAGTCAAATGAAGGTACCTGGAGAAGGCAATCAATGGCTTCCTGTCGTCCAGGGGTAGGGGATGGGCTGCACGCTGTCCTGGAGAGCAATGAAGAAGTGAAGGGACTGAAAGTGTGCTTGTTCAGTGTGAAGAGGACAACACCTGGCCTTGGACAAGCGCTGAGAAGGAAGTGACCTTCTGTGGTTAAATTAGCCCCCTGTGAAAATAGGGGGCAAAGGAGAAGCTTTGGGGAGCAGCGGGGGGGGGGGGTCACGGCTAACTAAGCCTGGTCACTGGCACCTTGTGATTTAGATAGGATGCTTTAGCAATTTCAAGCTGAAGACCTTCCATCATTGTACCTGTTCTTGAACATTTTTATAGTGATATGGCGTCAGAAGACAGAAAGCAAATGATCATCACATGTGCCATCCTGGTGTGTGCGCACACATGTCTCTCCAGGTAACCACATCCTAAGCATCTCTTATTCATCTCATTTAATCTCAGCTCCCTCACAGTTCGAACATTTCACAAACTGCCTAGTTCCCCCACGGCATTATTTCACTGCTTACCCCGCACCTCGTTGTATTTCCTAGTATAAATTCTTAAAACAGAATTTCATTTTCCATTTTCCCCATTAGTCCCTGTCATTAGTTTCTGAGCAAACTTGGGTGTCATGACAGCTCTGACTGAGTCAGGTCTGACTTTTGCTCTTACACCACCTCTGGGGTGTCACATGGGGTGTGGCCTTTGACATGTCGGGAATATCCAGCCTCAAACTTTTGCCCCATTACATTTTCTGCATAAACCTTTCCATTAGGCTATGCAAGAGAAACAAAATCAGCCGCAAGTATGTGACTCAGTTCCAATACACTCTGTCAGGCATGGTTATGACATCACCTCACCTACACATCAGAGAGAACAAACCAAATCGCTGCTAAGGTCCAGAAGGGGTTTTCTGAGTATTGGGAGAAAATGTAGGTAGTGCTCCGGATTGGCTAGCAAAAGCAGCCAGCGAGTTGCTTCACTTTTCAGAGTCTGGACTGTGTGGCCCCCATCACAAGGTTTCAGGTCAGAGAAAACCTGTAGCACAGTAGGACCAGAGACAGGAGTGGTGGTTAAGAGAGGGGTGGGTGGTAAGCAGCAGGGATGGAAGCATTGGTTTCTAAACCCATGCCAGGATCCACTGCTCTGAACCATTTCCTGCTGTTTGTGGGTCTGAGAGAAGTGAGGGCTGTGCCTTTTGCTGAGGCCATCATGTCCTGGGATGAATGGACGTTGGAGAAAGGAGAAGAATGAGTGTGTCAACGACCCCCAAAGCTACTTTGATTTCCCACGAGTCGGCATTGCTACTCTTGAGACCTAGAACATCAACACTCACTCGTGGGCACTCTGACACCGCTCTACGCTCCCTCTGCCACAGTTTCTGTAAGAGTCTGGTGGCTACTGTGAGGCACCCTCTGAGAATCTATTCATCAACAAAATCAGCCAGAGTCTGAGAGTCCAGTAACCAGAAGAGATATACAAAGTCACTGGAGGAAAACAGAATGGCCACTGTGCCAGCCAACTTCAAAGCCATCTGATGTGACGTGAAATGAAAGAGTTTGCTTTAGAAGGCAGATAAGCTGACTGTGGGAAATAGCCATAGGAGGACGCCATAGGCAAACTTGGCGTACATTCACCTGAGTGCAGGGGGTAAGGAGGGGGGGGGAAGGCTTCAGCCCACCGCTGCCCTCTACCCAGAATTCCTAGGCAGATGAAGATAAACATAAGAGTTGTAACAGATGCCCTTTGAGTCTTTTTGTTCTCGAATCTGTGCTGTTGATAGCATCTCGACATTTTGGTTTCATAACTGGGTCCCTGAGTTCTCGGTTAATGTGTGATTGTCCCTAGCAGATATGTTTGCGTTTGAAACTTTGTCCTTCAAGCCTGAGGACCACACTCTTGCCAGTGGTGCGCCAACCAAGTGACGAATGTCAGGAGGGTCCCTTCTGACATGTCTGTAAATATGGATCACTTCCTCAAGGCAAATACATGCCCCTCCACACACACACACCTGGGTTCCTCCGTCTTATTCTCAGGCATAATTGTACTAACAATTTCACAATTGTAGTGACAGCATAATCCGAAGTTCTTACACAGCCCTCACGGTTCAGTGGTATCCACCTGCCACGCGTGACACTGCCTGTCACTGATGTCCTCAGGTCAGGCCGACCTTCCTCTGTCTGCTCATGTGTCAAAGCTGCCGCCACTCTGTGTCATCTGTATTTACTACGCCTTTTGCCTGAAATTTTATTTTCCTGCTCTCTTTTCTTCTTCTTCCTGATCACTATTTAGACCTTAGCTGGATCGAAGAAGGCTTTTAGGATCTGTGACATTCTTTTTTGATATAGATTCTTATCTCTACCTCATCCTATTGAGTCTTGAATGCTCTTTACTTATTATAGCTATTACTATGCAAAATAATTGCATTTGTTTCTTTTTAAGATCAATTTTTGCATAAATTCATATTTAATGATAGCAATATACTGTTCATTCATAGTTCCTTAACCTAAATGAAGAGATCTGAGACATAAGACATTTAATTATCATATTTGTTTATTTTATTTGAGACAAAGTCTCATGCTGTAGCCCAAGTTGGCCTTGAACTCATGGTATTCCTCCTCTTCAGTCTCCTGCTTCAGTTAGTGTCTTTTACATGGATTTTTATGAATACACCGTGGACGTTACATAAACAGCTTAAATGTTCCATATAAAAGACACTACCTTGTTTTATTTTTGTTCAGATGGTAATATTACCATCAAACTTACAAAACACCCTGATTAAAGAACAAAATCAAGTAATTTGGTGTATGCCTTTCTTCATAGTGTCTTTCTAAAGTCAATGGGCATTTAGCACTACAGAGTTTGTGCTCATGGATGCCCAAGTATCTGTTGTGTTAGGGAATACTTAGATGGGAATCGCTACAGGACAAACTTTGGGGCCATAGAAAGCCTTTAGTTTCTTGTGAATGTGTCTGGTGGTCAAGTGGCTTATAATCCACGGAAGTGACTCACAGTTGCCTTTTCTAGTCCCGGTGTCACTTTGTATTTTAGAAGGAGACAAAGCACCCTGTAACAGCAGAAAGAGCGAAGACTCTGCAGCCTAACGTGCTGTGTTTGCATTTAGTTCCAACACTCTCCGGGCTTGTGCCCTCAGATAACACCTCCCATCATTTCAGAATCCTAGTTTCCTCATGAGTAGGGTGGGAGCAGGCATATGGCCTGTAATTGGCTTAAAGGGTGTCAATATTAAAGTCATAGTCTGGTGGAGAAGAGAGTAATTTTTACCTAATGCATGTGATAGCAATTGTGTGTATGATGCTAGGGAACCTACATATGAAGCTGAGATTCAGGGACATTTTTCTAGGAGAATAGATAGATGTCTTACCTGAGGCCTGTGGGATTGATTCAGAGTTAGGAAGGTGGTTGTGAGTGCTAGAGTGATCAGAGAAGGCAAAATGTGTAAGAGTGGTATGTGTGAAAAGCTACAGGGAGGGTGAACCACAAGTCATCCATGAAAAGTGTCTACATGGATCTTTTATGTCCTCCCAAACGGTGTTGCCTTCTTGTCTCCCTCCCTTACCTCTACTGTTCCCACCCTGATTAACAGGGGGGGAAGCAAATATTCAGAACCATCATCACTGTTGACTGTGAAGAAGAGCTGGATCTCTGATGTCAGTGGGGATGGTAAAGAATATAGCCAGTTACTAAATATGTTTTATATCCGGATCCTGGTTCTCAGGCCTTACAGATAAATGGCCACTTCTTAGTTCTCTTCGGATTATTACTTCCTTTATACACATGCTGTTTTGTTTTCAAAGTGTTCCTGTAACCTATATTTAAAGTTGGTCTTTCCATCCTACTAAACCTAAGCTGGCCTGGAACTCTATGAAGTCAAGGGTAACTTGGAGCTCTTGAGTCAGGATTACAAGCAAAGGCTACAAGGCCTATGTATTAACTTCACAGTATTAACTTCTTTTCTTTTCTAAAAAGAAGGAACTCAAGGTCAGAAGGATTTCTTTGAGCCCACAGTTTGAGGACACTCTTAATCGTGGCAGGACGGCCCTGGCATTGGGAGCTTGAGGCAGCTGCTCACATCTCCATAGTCATGAAGGTAGTGAGCGAAGAATGCTATGCTCAGACCTCTCTCTCCTTTTCACTCAGTCTAGGATTCCAGTGCATGGAATGGTGCCTCTAGAATTTAAGTTAGTTCCGTCCACCTCAATTAACCTATCAGATTGTGATGTTTGTGAGCACAAAATCCTGCCCACTCTCTGAGCAGTTTCAGTGAATCAGGTTCCTCCCAAGTTGACAATCAATATTAAACATCACTGTATATGGTGCTGGGGATGGATCCAGAATCAAACCTAGGACCTTGTGTGCGTTAGGCAGTTGCTCCACATCTATAGTCTATAATCCAACCAAGTGCATTATTCTAATATGGCATAATAGAAATAACTCAAAAGAATTGTTGCTCTCTCAAACAGCATGACAAACAGATAACACATCTCAGTTCTGCATGCACTCTGTGCTCGCTGGCAGTGGTCATTTTAATTATGCAATAGGTTAGCATTTGGAGGAAGTCCAGTGGCACTGAGCTGAGCGTCTGTCTACATCAGTCCATAAGCTTAGATATGAGTAGGAAGGTTTTTCTATATCTTCCCATGTGGTAACTATGCAAAGAGCTTTCTAGATTCTCATATCAAAGGAAAAAAGTCAAGTAAATATGGATTTGTTTTCAAGAGTGATGAATCTACAGCAAGGAAAAATGATTATTTAGAATAATCAACACTTTATAGTTTAAAGATGCTTTTACATTGCTTTATTAGCAACAGGTATCATGATGAATAAAACATTGAACAGCTTCAGCTCTGTCACAAGCAGTTTTAATGATCCATCCCTAACATCATTCCCCATATACTTTCAATGAGAACAGGCTCTCAGTGCTTAAGGACACAGGGGATGAATGCAGCTGGGGGGAAGAACTCAACATCTAAAATTATAGCAGTTATTTTAGTTTCAAGCTGATAAAGTTGTAGATTATTCTGTATTTTTTAAAAAAGTAAACTTTGACCTGAATCTCAAGGAAGAAAATAAAAACTTCTGAAACCCAAGCAGCTTTAATTGTTTCTAAATAAAAATGTAGAATGGCATAAATACCGGATGGCTTCTAGGCAATGTATCCTCCAAGGTTGAATACATTTTGGCCCCGAGGCAGCAGTTCAGAGTGCACAGGTAACTAGACGAATAAAGTTGTGATCCCAGCCAGGCCAGGGCTCATGTTAACACTGATGGCCAGACCTCTGTGTGTTCCTTGTTGCACCCCAATGCTCTCTGTCTTCAGGAAATTGTCCCTATAGGGAACAGAAAGACAAAAAAATCCAGAAGTTTACAAAAAGCACATAATTCTGAAAATCTTAGAACTGTTTCCCAATCAATTGTTTGCATTCTCTCCTAGTTTTAGAAACAGGGATGGGAGAAAGTAATAATATTCTCCTTTCTCTGCCTAAAGGGAGCATAAGAAACACTGTCCTCTAGGAATGCTGGGACATTTCTCTTTCCTGTTTCAGATATTCTTTCTATTTGTGAGAGAGAAAAATATGCTTACGAAAGTTTTAACACTAAGTACTCACACTACTGGGCAAATTTAGTTTCTTAAAAGCTAAGAGAGAAGAAGGAAAAAAGTCAGCAGAGCTGTGGGGGAGGAGCATGATGGAGAAAACTCTGATCCTTTAGGAGCCAAGTGAGAGCCCGGTTTCTGATCTATTAAGTGAAGTGGAAAAGACCCAAGTCATGGGTATTAGCCCCACAGGGGCCAGTTAGCCGGACTCAAATTCAAGGCCACAGAATATATATCCAACTTTGCTGCCGGCAGTTAATTACATCAATAGCCATCAGGAGAACAGCAAAGGGTCTTCCCACTGCCTGTTTTAGCTTCGTCTAACACTTTTAGCTTGGTTGTTACCATTTTCCAATATCTACAAAATCTTGGGAGCAATTTTAAAATCACATCAACGTTGACTATAACTTAGATCCATGGCTGGCTCTGTAAACATGACATTTGAAATATACAACCCGGTAGCTCTTTTACAATTAGAATTTAAGCATTTACTTATCCCATTAGGACCAAATAGTCTATTTCTTTCTCGTGCGTCGCTCTGAGGTCTCTCACAGTATCACAATCTCCATTACAAAGCTACTTATGAATGTCATACTGAATAATCATGAGAACTCATGAAAAATCAAAACACCTGGCTTTGCTACTCTTCTTTTTTTTTTTCTTTAAATTAACTCATTGTAACTGGAGAGCTGACTGAGTTATTGAGTTCCCACAGAAGACTTGAGTTTGGTTCCCAGCACTTATATTGAGTGGCTCACGATACCTGTAAGTCCAGACCCAGGCATCCAACACCCTCTTCCGGCCCCATTAAGTCTTAGCACATACACATACAGACAAGAAATACACAAGCACATAGACACACAATATACACACAGATAAAAGTAAATGTAATTTTTAAATTGAGTAATCTTTAGAACCAGAAAGAAGCATTCAGGGCTGAAAGTATCAACTTTTGCATGCTAATGTGATGGATGACAATTCCAAGTATCCAATGTAAAAAAAGTAAAGCAGGACGTGAAAACACCACCATGTCTTAAAGCATAGCTTTCTGCCCTCACCCCACTTTTGGTCACATTTAAAAATAACTTGCTAATGCCATCTTTACTTCCATCCTCACTTTTTCCTGCCTTTTTTTCTCTTCTCTTCCTACCTCTACTAAACACTTGAAGATCAACTCTGTCTTAGTGATAAAATAGAATGACAAAAAGAAATTGGAGAGAAAGGGTTTATTTGGCTTTCCCTTCTACATTACTGTTCACTATTGAAAGAACTCAGGGCAGGAACTCAAATAGGGCAGGATCCTGGAGGCAGGAACTGATGCAGAGGTCATGGAGAGTTACTGCATCCTGGCTTGCTCTTCATGGTTTTCTCAGTCTGCTTTCTTATAGAACTCAAGACCACCAGCCCAGGGGTTTCCCAACCCACGATGGGCTCTGTCTTCCTGCCTCAATAACTAATAAGGAAACGTCTCTCAGGCTTGCCTACAACCCAGTTTCATTGATGCATTTTCTTAACTGGGGTTTCCTCCTCTGTGTATCAAGCTGACATAAAACTATCCAGCACAAGCTCCATACCTTGCTTGGAAACTAACTCAGGAAACCATGGAAGGTTGGGAAAGTTCCACAGTAAGCTGATGTCTCCAACTGTTCTCCAAGACAGCAAGAAGCATATGTCCTAAGTGTCACAGCTCAAAGGTGCAAGGTCCTTACGGGCTTTTAGCTCTTGGGGTGTTTGAGCCCTTGGACTCCATCTGCAGGTGCTAATGCAGAAAACTCAGGAAGTGGGAGCTAGCTAGAAGAAGGTCAACTTTGAGAGTGTGTCAGCCCCTTTTCAGTGCTCACTCCACTTCCTGTCCTCCATGATGTGAGCTGCTCAGCTGTGTCTTTGGGGCTGCGAGAAACAGAACTTTCTGAAACCATGAGCCAAAATAGGTCATCACTTAGTTTTTCTCTCTAATTTTTTGATCAGAATAGTAAGAAAAATGATAATAGACTGAGTGTCCTCACTGCTCATCTGAGAAATAATAGCTACCATGAACAGGACTCGTTGCTCAAACCGCTTTACATAGGCAAACTTGCTTAATTCACCAATATGAAGAAACTGGGGCCCAAGGGAAGTGTGTGGACTTGTCTAGAAGTTTAGATTGATAGTAGTTATGAGGCTAGGAATCATTTTCTTATAGTGTCTCCTTAGGCAAAAAGATGTAAATCACACTTACATAAGTGTATCAAAGTTGAAAACTATAGGAGAGGCTATAATCCACAAAAGTCATTTTCCTCTTTGAGACAGGAAAGGTAAATGCAGTCAGTACAGTTGAATTCAGTGGCCTACAGGCTTCTAAACATGGATGAATGAAGCAATAAACTTAGACTAGAGTGCATTAAAGAATGTGTATGAGAGATCTACTGTCAGTCCATTATCAAGAATCTTAAAAATATTGGTCACCCGAGGTTTACCCCAGCCATGCATCTATCTCTCCTGCGTCTTAAAAGGCTCATTTGCTCCATAGTTGTAAGTGACTAAAACTACTGTGATGGTTAATCTTGGCTGTGAACTTGATGGGATACAGAATTGCCTAAGAGACTAACATCTGAGTGTGTCTAAGATAGAGTTTCCATAGAGAATTGATGCAAGTTGGACAGCATAACCAATCCTGAACATGGGCCACACCCTTCCATGGGCTAAATAAAGGTGAAAGTCAAACAAAGCAATGCACCAGTATCTCTCTCCTTCCCCACTGCAGACACAATGTGATCAGCTCTCTCCCACTCTGCCACCATGCCTTCTGCCCTGGTGAAGTGAATTGTGAAACCATGGGAAAAACAAACATACGACAACCCCTTGTCTGGAACTATGGCTCTCCTCCTATGCCTAAACTAAACTATTCTTCTAGTAAGTGTGTAAGACTTTGCCTTGGTTTTCTTTAAATATTCAGCATCATAAAAAGCAAGACACGTAATGGCATCTTAAAAGTAGTAATAGAAAGGAATTTAGAAGAAAAGGAACAAGAAATATGACAATAAAAGAAATTGGATAAAAATCTTATTGCTTGTACATCCTCAGCACTTCTTCCATTCCCGAGGAAGTGGGAAGCCATGTAATCATAACGAATTAATCACATTTAACTATCAACACTATCATGAAGCCTTGAAATAATTGGCAACTTCATGTTTTTTTTCCTTTAAATAGTTGTGCTAAAGGGTTAATCAGCATTTTCCATGCATGGAACAATAGTGGTTAGCCAAAATGTCTTTTAAAAAAAAAACAGACAACAAAAATATCTTCAATAATTTATATTAATTTAAGTCCTATGGCTAATGAGGCAAATGGAGTGCTCTCAGAGGGGAGCAAAGCACAGAGCAGCAGCATCAAGAATCTTCAAACCATTGCTGGCACAGGAAACTGCAGGTCCAAAATACCCCCTAACCACCTACTATTCATGCTTTACACTGGGGATAAGCTTAATATCACTCTCATTTTGCAGATGCTAAGCTAAAACAGTGTCTGCACAATTACACCAATGAGGAGCTGTCTCTTCCCATCTTCTTGGTTGATACCAGGCAGTGTGTCTGAAGTTTTCATTGTCCTAAGCACGTACTTGTTAAGAAAGGGAAAACAGCAAGCTTCTGACCCAATCTACACAGCCCAGAAATTAAACTGTTACCTGTCTAAGCACCTATCAAAGTTGAAAACCAAATTAGGGAATGGATTTGGAAATAGTGTCAAATACTTGATCTGGCTCTTTGAGAAAGATGATACGTTCATCTGAGATGAGCTACATGCTCATTCTCTAAAACTTACTAGTCAACAGCTATGCAATATTTGCCAGACACACTAGGCATTAGAGTTAAGATGAAGATGAAGATTTCCACCAGGTGTGGTGTGTCACACCTATAACCCAGCATGGTTGAGCCTGAAGCTGGACTGGAGCAAAGGCCTGAGCTACGTGGTAAGAGCCTATTTAAACAGCTCACCCACTCAACGAAAACTATTTCCTTAAGAGTGCAAAAATGACCATGAGAACATGGACAGACCTATGGTCAGGAATGACTTGTATGTTTCAAAATATCTAGGAGACTTTGGAGTGACTTGGACCCAAAGAGACACAATTAAACCGATGACGCAAAGAAATACAATTAGATGATGGCAGTAACAACTGTCCTGGTCTGAGGAGTGCACAGTGTATGCACGTATTCCAGCCTCCCACTGCCTTCCACTGCCATACACCACTGTGTATCCATTGAAAAAGAGAAAACAAATGTTTGAAGTGGAAGAATTAAGCTTCCCTCTAGCTTCTAAACTCACCAGCTGAAAGAGACCACTCTTTTAGCTAACATTAGTCAAGCAAGCTGGTGCAGGAGCAGAACACCATGAGGGATCAGCCGGGGCAGAGAAGGGACTCACATCAAGAGAGGGGAAAGATCCCTGAGCTGATATTTAACGAATGAGTATGAAAGAAGGTGAAGTTACATCTGTATAATGATTCGCTCACTCCCTCGCTTACTCATCAGTTGTCTAGTGTTCTTGTTGAGCAATACTTCAATGTGGCTTGAGACATTTGATAGCAGAGGCCTGAAGCCTTCCCTCACTTTGCTTACTGTCTGTGCATTAATAAAACTCCAGTATGTAAAAAAGCTCTCCTGTCACACTCATACTGGTGTATCACACAACACACACAGAGAGAGGATGGTAAATAATTTGATGAGTAGTGCACAGGGCACATGGAAGAAGCTGACCTCATTTCATTTCATCTCATTTCAATTATGTTTGACCCTGCACCTGCTGTCCATCATCTCATATCTGACCAGTGCAATAGCAACCTTGCTAAACTCTGTGCATTTGGCATCAGTATCTTCCTAACATTACCATAAAGTCCTTCCAGGAAAGCTTGATCCTGGATCAGATCCTCACTGAGATATTTAAATCCTAGAAGCTGTCCCTGTTCACATCACCCACAAACTACCTTTTCTGAGCCTTATTCTTCCTATCAAGCAATTAGTCCCACAATGTCTTCCATGTCAAATCTGTAGTCTTATGCACTCTGGTTTGTAAATCTGGAATGCCCTTTCTTGGTTTTGCACTCAGAGATAGTTTTTTATCTTTAAGGGCTATCCTCACCTTTCTCCAAGCCCACATATATGCCTTTAGTACATAAACCCACAGACCTATGCAGTTGCATTTACTGTAGGAAAAGCCTATGCTGTGTGATTTTCATTATTCTGTTGTTATTATTTTGATGCCTTTTATTAAATTTGAAGTCGCTGGAAAACAAAGAAAATGTTATTTGACTCAGCAACACAATCATCCTGTACCCTGGCTGATTTATGGTGATCATTAATGCCTATTTCTTTACTTAAATGATTATTGATTAGTGTTTGATTAGGATATTTTAAATGATTCCTTAACCTTTCATATTCTATTCCAGTGTTCAAAAAATGGCATTTTCCTTATGACAATAATAAATATTTTAAGCTTCATTTCAGTTACAACTATTTAGATCTACTCTGATAGCTCAAAGGTGGCTTTGCCTACTACATTAATAAGTAAACTTGGCCCATGCCAATAAGGTTTTATTCGTATGACTAAATTGCTTGCCAGTCTTTCAGTTATCATTTGATGATTTTAGTTCCACACTTTGGATCCCAATCATGTATATCACAGGTCAGAGCTTCCCTACACGTGTGTTTTTGTTTTGTAGAATTATTGTTTTCTATGGGTTACTCGCGTTTCTGTTTCTGGAGGCTTCTGTTGTTGTCCATTGTCTTTACAAGGATGTCTGCATGTCTGTAGCTTGAACAGAACTTCCAGACAAACTTACTGCTCATCATAAAATATGCTGATCACCAAAATCAGGCTTTTCTCCTATTACATAGACCACACACGGTATGTGCAGGCATCCCTTGGCTTCCTTCATGATAGTAAGAAAACAGACTCATGGAAAAAGGGCACTGTTAACCTTTCATTGTCTCCATATCTCTCATATCTTCTGTCAACTCCTACAAATCTGGATAAGGCAAGCTCACTAGCTTACAAGTAGAATCAAATATAGACCCTTTACAATTCCTGACATTTTTTTCATATACAATATTCTATTCCACATGGTAGGATTTTACTTTTAAAATTCTAGTTTTGTCCTTTCTTGAAAAACTAAGAGACCTGGCAACATCAAACCTATATTTCCTGATGGTAGCAAATAGCTATAATTGGGTGGCAGCTGTCTTCATGATCCCCATTGTTCTGGAATGTATCCTGACCAGTCATTGTTTCATTGTTTATAGTCTTTTGTCTCGGTGGCCCCTCTGAGCCACCGAATTCATGGTCCCACTTGAGATAATGTATCACAAGATGTATTAAACACTGGATTTGATTCAATCAAAATACAACTATTTAGAATTGTTGGCAATAACTAGGTGGGCCAACTATCATTCCAGAAAGAAAAATCAGAACAAAGCATGTCATTAGGAGTTAAATTAATGTAATGGCAAATGCAATAAATAGATAAAAATTATGTTATGGAATTTTGGGGACATGGTGTCATCTTCCCATATCTTGTGTGAGAAAGGATAATGAATTTTATGAGGCAGGGTAATTGTTTGAATAATCCGCTAGATAGTAATGCCTTTTGTTGAGAGTGAAATCAGCAAGAACGTGAGAGGGCTTTAATGAGGCAGGGATGTCTAAGTGGAGGCTAGGGACATGAAAAGCCAGGGGAGTCTGATGAAGACTCAGCAGCACATGTTAGTGAGCAGATGAGTCTACAGCTCTGAAGAAGGCTATCAAAAGATGAACCTTATGGGTGTCACAAATCCTGAGACACTGACTATAAAACTCTGCATTCTTGTTGCTTAGGCTTGTCTTCCTAGGAAAGTATCTGTGCCTTCTCTTAGACTTTCAAAGGGACCTTTAGTAACTGGAGAAAAAAGATCCATCTGAAAATGTGCTTTGAAAGTCACCTAGAAGATAGGAGAGACTACCTTTTGTCCCTTAAGGCACACTGAGACCTTCAAATGCCCAAATCTACATGCAGTCCTTTACACAAAATAATCCATGTTTGGTGGCCTCACAGGCCCTCGGTGTGAACCCGCCACTGTCACTCTGTTAATAATTTAGAACTGCCGTCTAAATAGGTATGTCTGTGCCTATAGATTAGTACAGCCCCCAGACCTCATCCGGGAACTTTCTTTATGCAGTAGACCGCAGTCAACACAGTTGACCGAAGTGCAGAGAATGTCAGTGGAATTCTCAGCCACAAATAGTACATCAAGACCTAAGAGCCATCACTAACAGGAGAAGGAAAGACTGTAAGAGCCAGAGGTTATGGCAGACAAGAGCTAAATAATGTCTTCTGGGCATGACAGGACCAGCAGTTGTGATTGGCTGCACAAGACCATCACAAGATAAAGCCAGTCAACATTCTATTGTGCAGTGGGAAGGAATTAATGAGCCCCCATCTCTGAGAAGCTATGAACTTCTGGGGAGGAACAGTCATTTTTATAAAGGGTGTGACCTTGGAAGGTCTACCCTGCCTCAGTGGATGACCTTATACATATTATGCTTCCATTTTTTTCTTTGTGTTCACCTTCCATTTGAGAGGAAGAACTGATGAGAGAAAAGGTTTATTTTGTTCATGGTTTCAGGGGATTTTAGTCTGTCTTGATAGGGAAGGCTACACAGTGGGAATGACTCATGAGGCATGAGGTACCTGGAGTGTGGGGCAGGCAGGAACTTTGCCCTCAAACATAGAACTCTGCCAACCAGCTCCACCTCCTAAGGATTCTATCATGTCTCAATAGGTCACCACTATAGTTTGGATGAGAAATTTTCCCCACAGGTTCATATATTTGAATGTGTGGTACTTGGATGATATTGAGAAGTGTTATGTGGAGCCTGAACCCTGCTGGAGAAAGTACCTCATAGCAGGGGCCATTCAAAGTTCATAGCTTTCTCCTATTTTCAGTTTGTGGGTAAAGGCATGATTTGTCCACTTTGTTTCAGCCATCTGAAGCCGTGCCCCACTGCCTTCATAGATCCTCTCTCTGGAAACTTAAACCAAAGTAAATGCATTCTTGAGTGACTTTGGTCATGAGATTTGAACATAGCAACAGAAAAGTAACCAATACAGACTCCAGCAGCTGTAGACACATGAGTGTGTGGATGACATTTCAGATTCGAAGCATACCAACATGTCTCTTCAAAACTCTTATTTAAACTTGGCTTTCATTTACTCTCTCATTCATATATGACATTTTTTCATGTTAGCCTCACCCTGCATATTCCACCCTCAGAGAGATTCTATATTTGACCTGCCATTCTGACACCTACCATGTAATGTCACAGTGTCCTATCTCAAAATCCAAGAATGAATGGTTTTAAGCAAAAGAAGTCCCATCTTCCTCTATCCGTCAAGTAGGACGCTTCCAGAATCTAAGATTAGGATTCAAATAGATGAGACACACTTCGAAATCCCAGAGCTTAAAACATCAGAATTCCCTGTTTCCCTAATTCCATGTTTTCTACCCTAAATTTTCTTAGATTCTAAACAAGCCACACACACACACACACACACACATATATGTATATATATATATATATACACACACACACACACACACACACACACACGTGCGCGCGTGTGTGTGTGTAGTGCCACTTTTACAAAGTGCAAAAGGACAAGAAAAGGACTCTCAATGCTTTTTTGAAGACCTCAGCTAGATATCTTAGTCATTAAGGAAAACACTATCTTTGTTTGATTCCCTTTCTTATTCTCACTCTTTCTTGTTTGTTTTTTATTGTGGTTTGGTTTGGGAGGAGTTGCTTGTTTGCGTTTTCTTTTGGTTTTGTTTTGTTTGGTTTGGTTTTTAGACAGAATCTCACAAGGTAAACGTGGCCAACAAATTGCTATGTAGACCAGGCTAGCCTGAAAATCACAAAAATCTCCCTGCCCTGTCTGTGTCACCACTCCTGACTTCCCTTTGTTTTGACACACATCCAACATTCAGAATTAGCCAAGTTGCTACTGAGAACTTCCTTATTGCAACTCATCAGTGTATGGTGTGTGTGTGTGTGTGTGTGTGTGTGTGCGTGTGTGTTTGTAAAGTAAAGCTTTCTGGGCTATGTTCCAGTAGCCTATTCTCTTTGTTTTAATTTATACCAACACTGTACAAAACAGGAAGAATTTAGCTCAATGAATAAAAACTACAAAAAACATGTGGGTGAAAACTTCACCATCAAAAGAAATCTTTTAGGTGAATGCAAACCAAAGACATCATCCCATGCCATGGCTCACGCTCAACATGAACTTAGATAATTGGTAATTTAAAGTGCGATGAAGAGACTTACCTTTGAAGGTCAGTTCAAACCAGCCCATGTTGTTTGGAAAAGTCGCTAATTGAAGGTAGTAAGTCTATAAAGAAGAGTTCATTTTATTTATTTTTATTCCACCATGAAGCCTCCTCAGAACCACAGCAAAGTTTAAAAGCCCTGTCTATGTATGATTGGCTGCCATTTGTCTGACTTCTAATTATTTTGTGTCTTAGAATCAGTTTGTCTTCTGGGAGCATATAAAATAAACAGCAAAACATGGTTTTTGATTTATTCAGATTTGAGCTGTGCACATTGCTCGTCAGTATATTGAATAAGTTATTCAATTCACTTCTATTTAAATATTGATAAAGTTTGTTATTTGTATCCCAGATTCTTTCATAACCTAGAATAATTTAGATAATTAATAGAATTTTTGATACACTTTAGAATAATTTAAATTAATATTTAATTCACAGTTCTGTTTGATATCATATAAAAGTAAGGATAAATATGAGTATTTGGGTAACCAGTAATTCCTTAATAGCATTCTCTTATGGAGATAAAAATGTTTAAATATTAATTAATTTAGTTTTATCAGAGCTGCACAGTTTTTAGGCATTTGCAAATTTGGAAAATATTTCATTATTCAGTAACTGGATAATAAAGAAATAAAACTAAATTCTGTCCTCAAGTGCTTAGGGGACACATCAAATGAGAGCTAATAACAGGGAGACTCGCGATGCAATTGAGCACAGTCCGAAGTCATTCGAGACCCAGGGAGTAGAAGGAGTGGTTACTGTCTCCTGGTTTTTGGGCTGCACCCTCTTCTATCTCCATAACAAATAGGTTTTCATCACTCAAGTAACATATGGCAGTAAATGAGCCAAAAGAAGGAAAAGCGCATGGTGTATTATTTGTCTGCATTAAGCTCTGACATTATCTACACCACAATGCGTGTGGTTTTACACAGCAAGAATCTGTCCTAGGAGTTCAGAGGGAAGTGTTCTGCTCAAACCTTTGTGAAGGAGCCTGTTTTCAAAGAAGCATCCAATGTGCAACTTGTGTCCAGTCCAATTACTATAGAGGGCTTCGGAAATCTACTCCTAACAAGATGCTGTTAACGCAAACAAGTTAATTTACATATAAGACTAAGGTTCAGGTTAAAAGAAAATGCATAATGGATTTCTACATGTCTGTGGTCCACTGCAAGCATGCTTTCATTAAAAAAAATGTAGGGCTCCCACATAATTTTTACTTTTATAATTGCTGTATGAATAGTTAATGATGCTTTTCTCCATCAGTCACATATGCTCATTGATGACCTACTATGCATAAATATCACCCTGTGCAAAGATCTCCAGGACAGGACTCTGCCCTGGCACAAACTACTGTGAGTTAATTTTACCTCAAGTCTGAATCTTTTCAGTCTAAAGAAATAAATAGGACTGTCAAAGGGCAGGACTGTCTGGCATGTAGAGCAAATATCTCCCGCACTTTGAAATGAAACTCTACAAAATGTAATAAAATTTTAAATGTAAGATAATTAAATTATCTAAAATAAATTCAAATGAAAACGGATGTTAACTGGCTGGCCCTGACACAGAGTTTACCAAGATGTCATGAATACAGGACAAAGAGAACGCTAGCAAAGCTGAAGGCTGTAAAACAAAGAATTCTACCATGATTCTAGGATTACCTCAATACTCAACTTCAGTGTTTAGTGTTAGGTAGGACAGCCAAGTTTGGGGGAGAAGGTCAGGAGACAGGGATAAGGAAAGGTGGTTTTGTTTTCTTTTTGTTGTTGTTGTTTTTGTTGAAGATGGTCATGACCTGTCTCTTTAGCCTTCCAACAGGCTTTGTACTCTGTGTCAGGCAAACTTTTTAAAGTAGTAAATAAATGTCACCAAAGAGTTGAATAAAAATCCACAGTGCCTCAAGCTGAGCTTCAGAGAGGCACACTCCTTCTGTTGTGCTGTCTATTTCATGAGTTTGCATAGGCACAAAGCTACGTTTTGGAGGGATTTGAACTTAAGCGGGATGGGGAAAGAATGTGTGAACCACAAAGAGACAGCAGCAATCTCAATACTTTCAGTTATCTACAAGGAGCAGTGTTTAGACTTAGATTGTGTCCGTAAAGCAACCACAAGAATTGAAAAGTGAGGCAATCATTGAAGCAAAACTACGAATTCTTTGCCTGGTTCCAAATAATTGCTGAGGGCACTTCTCTCAGCTTTGCCATTATTACGTGGATGTGCTTCTCTTTCCTTCCACATGACAAGTGTGGTTTCGGTTGGTGGCTTTCAAAATCATAGAACCATCACACACAATGAGAATTGGCTATGGCAGTCATCTGTAGTTGTGGAAGAGCACTGATTGTTAACGTCGAGAGAAGACACAAGGTGCAATAGCCATACATTTGCCAAGATGGATCAGAAACACAGCCACAAGCATACTGCTTCCAGGGGCCCCCTGTAAACAACACAATGGGAAGTAAAAACAAGATTCCCCCTGCCTTCAATGAGCTCATGATCACTTGCAAGCATGATGGAGAAAGATGAGTCAGAAAAGGAAAGGGAGAAAGATGAAGGTTTGTGACAGTACACTTAGAAATAGCTGTTGTGGACTGAGCGCATAGCTCAGTAGAACACTTGTCTAGCATGCATATGGCCCCAAGCTGGATCCCTGCAACCGTATACTCAGCGTGGTAGTCCATGCCTGTAATCCCAATGCTTAGATGATAAAGGCAGAACAATCAAGAGTCTCAATGTCTTTTACCCATGACTACATAGCAAGTTCTAGCCCCTCTGGGCCATAAGACTGCTATTATAGTAATAGGAACCTACCTGCTTTTCAATTAAATATTTCAACCAAATATGCAAACTTTTTCAATTACTGTGGTTACATTTTGTTTAACCTCTTGCTATATTACTTTATGACATATTTTTTTGTTGTTAAACAAAGACACTGCTACATGATTAAATATAAAGTACAATTTTGAGGTAGGATAGAGAACACTAGAATTAGAAAAACACTTTCTATGTGAGCTCCATAACTTTTATTCAATTTTTAATTGTTCATGGATATCTGAAGTCACTTTTCACTACTGTGCTATCCTCTTGAGCGGGGCATGGTGGTACATGCCTGTGACCCCAAAACTTGAGATGTGAAATCAGACGGACCTGAAATTCAAGGCACTGAGTTCAAGATCAGCCCGAGCTCCATGAGTCCCTGTCTCAAAACACAAAAGAAAAAAAAAAGGAGCAGGGAAAGGAAAGAAGAAAGAGAGGGAGGGAAAAATTAGAAAGGAGGGAGGAAGGGCAGCCATAGGGAAGGAGAGGGACATGCGGAAAAAGGAAGAGAAGAAATTATCCCGTAGAAGTTGGACATCATATTCACTACATTTCACAGTGATCAGAAGTGACTAACCAAGCACATTTCAGTACTTCCGTCTCTTTAATATTCGTTGTCAAAAACTCACCTTGACTCATTGTAAAGCTTGTACGGCTAAGTGGGGAGGAAGAAGGGAAGGGGGATGGGTGATGTGCATTCTTTGGCTGCCTTGAAGAAGGCCTGGCTATTATTCTCATTGCTTGGGTTTCTAGGATCCCACAGCCCGGAAAGATGGGTGTCAGATCTCATACATAATCTTCAGCACATCCGGAACAGGGAAACAGAGCTTGGGCAGACAAAAAAAGAAAAAGAAAAAAAAAAAAAAAAAAAAAGAGGCAAGATAAAGCCTCAACTGGCCTTCATTGAACTTTATAAAAAAGTATATCAAAAAGGAGAAGGGAAAAAAAGGAAAGAAAAGAAAACTGCTTGTTGGCTTGAGGCTTTGCTTTGAGAGGTGACAACAGGAGCCATGCTTCTTGTCTTTGTTCGGAACAGATACCTTAATGCACCCATTGAAATGAGAGGAGGGAATGGGGCCCTGCCAGGAAAACTCCGTTCAATCAGATTGAGTTGTGAGCAGGAGCCACACTGCTGCAAACCGTGGCAGAACAAATGCCTACCGGGCACCCACAGTTGGAATCAAAGCTCCCTACACAGTACCAGTAAAACGTTCTTGATTTGATGCCCCTACTGTTATCTGGGAAGAGGCTAGGGGCTGCTGCCAGGGAGAATGAATATTCCTTCAGAGCGAAAGATAAGGAAAGTGGTATACACCTCATCCCACCTCATTAACCCGCAAGGTTCTTCTAAGCACAATAATGCTCAGGCGTCCCCACACCCTGCTAACTGTGAGAGCCCTTCTGTATCACAGTGAAAACAGTCGCAAGTGCGCCAGCACGTTCAGAAAGAAAATACTTAACTTTGGGAGTCGCATGTCAAAACCTGGAGGGTTACACAAAATCGCTTAATTACTGTAACAACTACTTTTGGCAAAGTGTCCTAAAAGGCCTCTTCCTTTCAGATGCACAGTGAATGAGGACATTTAAAATATTACGGAGGCATGTTTGAATTAAGTACTGAACTTCATTTCCGTAGCTTTTTTTTTAAGTTATGTTTTATTTTTAAATATGTGTGTGCGTGGGTGTCTGTGTAGGGACATGTCCAAAGTGAGTGCAGTTCCCAGTGTGGAATAAGAGAGGAAGCTACTGGGTATCCCAGAGCTAGAGCTACAGGTATGAGCTGCCCAGCATGGGCGCTGAGAACTGAATGTAGGCCCTTCGTAATATCAGTACTTACTGATAACTGCTGAGCTGACTCCAGCCCTTTTTTAACTTCTCTCCATACTTTAATAGGATGTATCTTTCTCTCACTGAAGTTTCATGTCAACCATGGTTCTAGGGTCTAAAGTTGCTATATTAACACAAATAAATAGAAAAAAAAAACATTTGAAATAAAGATAGTTAGCTAGGTCTGCAAAGCTTACATTTTAACTTGTATGCTTTCCCTTTATACGTGCATAAAATTTCTGGAACTGGTCTATTTATTTAATGACTTGCTTATCTCTAAATGTTTTTACTTGTGTATTTCTGTGTGTGTATGTGTGTGTGTGTGTGTGTGTGTGTGTGTGTGTGAAGACCAGGGCTTGCTATCCAGTGTTTTTCTCAGTCATGTTCCATATTATTTTTTATGCAGTCTTTTTCATTGGTTGAGCCAGGATGGCTGGCTGTCCAGTAAGCCCCACAGATCCTTCTATACCAGCCTCCGCAGTGGGAGGATTGTGGGCACGCACTACAATGCTTGGCATTTTACATGGGTCTGGGAGAGGAAAGCTTAGGGCGCGATGCCAACAGAGACAGCACTGTATTGACTGGGCCATCTTCCCAGCCCCATGTCCAAATGTTTCTACATAGCAGTTCTAGCGATGAAAGTGGAACCTATCCTATTTCTTCAAGAATGGGATCTCTAAGCCCCCAGGCTCTGCCCCTTCAAAAGTGTAACAACTCATTGGCATCACATTTACTGGAGAATCTGATTCCCGACTTCCCTAGGTAGCTTGCACTCTGTGGCAGCCTTTGCTGCGTGCATCCATTTACAGAAACGGCATTTTTAAGAGGATGAGGAGGAAGAACCAGCATGGTAATGGTTTAACCTCATGCCCCAGTGTCACAAGAGAAACTATTATCTTCAAAGTTTGTTCTGCTGTCACAGCCGTGGCTTTGTGGATATGCTGGAAAATTCATGTGCATTGTGAGATGGCACATTTCAAAAAGTCGTGGGAGGTCAGATCTTAAACCATTGGAGCAACTCTACCTCAGCCAAGGTCTGTTCTTACAGCACAGTAAGTTCATAACCCAAGAATCTACCAAAAGCGCTGTTTCTTTTTATATAAAAGTATCCAGAAACCAGGTGTGGTGATGCACAACGGGAATAACAGTATAAAAATGGATGAGGCAGGAGGATTGCTTTGATAGGAAACAAATCAAGTGAAAAATCAAGTCCCACTCTCTTCTGGTTTGTAGTCTGGTACTCCTGATGTTTGCTTATGTGGTGGTGGCCCTTTAAAGAATCCTGTGTGCTCCGATTATACAGACCTGTAATCCCAAGTTATTTGGGAGGCTGGGCAGGATAGCGGTAAGTTCAAGGCTTGCCTGGTCTGCAAAGTGAGCTCACAGACAAGACAGGTGGGTTAGACAGAGCTTAGTTAAAAATAAAACTAAAGAAGAGTCCTAGAAAGAAAAGAGTGCTTCTCTAGCATGGATGAGGAGACAGAGAGGGAGCAGGAAAGAAAGAGAAAGAAAGAAAGAGAAAGAAAGAAAGAAAGAAGGAAGGAAGGAAGGAAGGAAGGAAGGAAGGAAGGAAGGAAGGAAGGAAGGAAGGAAGGAAGGAAGAGGGAAGGATGGGGAGAATAAAAGGGAGGAAGGAAGGGAATGGGGAGGGAATGTAACATTTGCAGTTGTATATTAGATTCTGACATTCAAGATCATCCCTGAAGAGAAATTCCAATGTCACTGACAAATGTCATTTAAACTAAAACTGGCAGAATTTCTGAGGGGGGGGGGTGAGTTAAAGGAAGGGACAAATTTGCAAGTCTTCTAGGTGATTCATACAAAATGCTCTCTCTTCAGAGACTAGGCAGTTACAGGCATGGAGGTTTTACATACCTAACCGGTAGGTGGAGATGGAGCTGTGGATGCAGAAGCAGAGAACGCCAGTTTCCCAGGAAAGCACTGAGCCTACAACTTGGTTATGGCCATTATGCTGCTATTTAAGAAGTAGTTAGATGTTGAGAAAAATGAGAACTGAGCTATGGAATGAAATTTTGTAAACTGCAATGTACTTCTGCACATTCTAAAGAGCCCTGTTTTCCCCTGGTCTTATTCCTGCTCTCCCCTTTCCTGTGTGTTGATTCTGGGCCTGTGAATTGGGAATCAGCCCTTTAAAGTATCCTGTGACTTTTAAGTTTTTCTTTTCCACTTCCCATCACTACAGATTGATTCCCTGTGGGTGTGTTTCATGTCTGTGCAACCTAACTTTGCTTCCATAATTTAAAAAGGACTGACTGTTATTTGCTCAGTGAGATTCTTGTGTCTTTTGGTGAGATGCTGAATTTTAGTTCTTGTTTTTGATTCAGAAAACAACATGAGGGGATTCTGTCTTCAGACAAGCTCTAGAATATTCTTCCCGTATGCCTAGCACTTGACTTAGGGAGGAGAGCTTAGCCCTGGGTTCGTGCATCTTGCTCTGCTGAGAAAATAAAAGCCATCCCTGGAAAACAGTTTCCGGGTAATTCCTTCCCCAAATCTACTGACTGCTTCTTCTCTTGATGATATGAACACACCATGGGATGTCGGTTAATCTTACAATCTCTGAGGTTTCACCAATACTTTAAAACTAATATGCGTTCCTTAAAAGGCTTTGCAGAAATTTCATTTGGGTTTTTAAATCTCATTTAATTTTTATTCCTTTCCTTTTCATGTTTTCCTCTATCCTCATCTTCACCCTCATCAGTATCCTTGTCCTCTAACTGTGAGCACTGGAGAAGGCTTAGTATGTTTTCTTTTGGCTTTATGTGTTTGTTTTCAGTTTTTCGGTACTGAAGATGAAACATTAATCTTTGTGCTTAGTAGGCAAGTGTTCGACTGAGTATCCAGACTGTATTACATGTTACGCTAATGTACATCAGTGTTTGTGTACATGTATTTTCAAGTTTCATAAATGGCAGGTGTCATGAATTATTGTCATTGTTTTTTCCATTCAGCATTATTACAAATTCATAGGTCTCTGAGTGTTCACCTGTCTGGCTGCTTCCTTCAGCTCTAAGTTCTGTAACCAATGGTGTGCCGTGCAAGCTACCACATTGGACCAATCTGACTCTCAAGGTGTTGAGGATCCTCAGGGATCAGATTGCTTTCATCTGTATGCTGCAAGTAACACCAGCATTGCCATCATTTAAAAAATCCCTTCATGGTTCTGTTGCTCTCCTTGTGGAGATCCTGTCTGCTCCAGGTCTTCTGGGCACAGGGGTCCTTTCTGAGACTGATACTCCAACCAAGGACCATGCATGGAGATAACCTAGAACCCCTGCACAGATGTAGTCCATGGAGCTCAGTCTCCAAGTGGGTTCCCTAGTACGGGGAACAAGGAGTATCTCTGCCATGAACTCAGTGGCTGGCTCTTTGATCACCTCCCTCTGAGGGGGGAGCAGCCTTACCAGGTCACAGAGAAAGACATTGAAGTTAGTCCTGATGAGACCTGATAGGCTAAGGTCAGAGGTAAGGGTAGGAGGACCTCCCCTATCGGTGGCCTGGGGGAGGGGCAAGGGAGAAGAAGAGGGAGGAAGAGTAGGATTGGGAGGGGCTGAGGGAGGGGTCTACAGCTGGGATACAAAGTGAATAAACTGTAATTAATAAAAAAATAAGAATTTTAAAAATCTTTTCATGGGTTGTAGAGAAGGCTCAGTGGTTAAAAGCACCTGCTGCTCTTACAAAGGATCACAGTTTGGTTTCATGAACCAAGGTGGCTTACAACTGCCTGTAACCTCAGCTTCAAAGAATCCAAGCCTTTCTTCTGGACTCCACAGGCACTGCGCTGATGGGCACATACCCACAGGCAGATACACAAATGGTTACAAATAAAAAAATGAAATATTATTTAAAAATTCACTTACATGCTTATTTGGGAATTTCCTGGCAATAACCTGGGTAGATAATTATACCCAGGGCTAGAAGCACCAAACCATGTGGCACTACTTCCACAGCTCCAGTTGCTGCAGGCCACAGGCGTGCACAGTGCATGGGTTTGTGAAACATGCATATCCCAGCAACATCTGCCTGTGCCTAAACTTTTAATGGTATCCTTCTTTGGTATGAACACTTTCTAAAGAAAGTGGAAATGTAGCTTTTACCCCCACCCCATTATCTAATCTCAATCCTTGTTCTGAGAATCTCCTATCTCAATATTGTATAAGCCCTGCTCCTAATTATCTCCTGGTATGCCAATAAGGCAGCTTACAGCCAGTTGCTGAGCAGGGGATAGAAGGAAGTAAAGGACTGAGCTGTGGGAGAGGTTCCGGCAATATTAGAAGAGGAGAGAGAGCAAGAAAAGCTACAGAATGCAACTATCTCTGGGATGGACACTAAGAGGAAACCAATTTAGCTTACAAGGTTAAGAATAGAGTAATAACGGCTCAGTAATTGTATCATGAATCTTATTATTAAACTAATACAAAAGAGTCTCAGTTATTTGTGTGATAGCTGTGTTAAAAGATAAAGTGAGAAAACAAACAAATTTTATAAAAATAACTTTAATAGTAACTAGTCAACAGTTCTTGCTAATTATGACAAATGCTTTATACTGTAATGGTTGTAAGTTTCCAAACAAGTCAAGGTATCAATTCTCAAGTCAGAGAGCAAGGATGGTAATAGAAAAGAGAGTCAGTAGACAGTACATTGAAGGGGCTGCGGACAGCAGAAGGAACAAAATGTGGAGAAGAACAAATGTAGGAGGTAAGGCCCAGGTCAGCAGAAGTTATTACTGTATAAAAAAAGAAAAATAAATAAAAATAAAATGTAAGGTGACTGAGTTTGAAGAGGTGAGTACACCTACCAGATCCAGGAATGAAGGAAATCACTCTTCCTTTTTTCCCCAGATATAAAATATTTATCTAAAGTATATTCACTTCATTTGTTATTTGAGAGTTTCACATATGTATACAAAGCATTTTAATGACATCACATCCTTTCCTCTCTCCTCCAACTTTATCCAGATGTCCCATAGCATTTCTCTTCCCCAACTTCATGTTCCCTTCTATAAGACATGTGTATTTAGAAGTCCTCTATTAATTGTGTTTTCAAACATATGTCTCACACATACGTGTGAGAGAGATAAGATTCCAGTGGAAAGTAAAACAGTCCATGAGCTTAGAGCTACAGGTGGTTATTGGCTGCCCTATATGGGTGCTGAGAACTGGACTCAGCTCCTTTGGAAGAGCAGCCGTATTCTTAACTGCGGGGCCATCTCTCCAGCCCCATTATATATATATATATTTTACTTATTATTTGAGAATTTCATGTGGGGATACAATGTGTTTTGCTCTTATTTACCGCTCCCACTCCTCTCTCTCCAACTCTTTCCAGGGTGACCTCTTCCCCATCTCCTTGGCCTCTTTAACCCACTGAGTGCAGACTACGAAGGGCCTAAAACAACTCTCCCCGACCTTAGCAGCCATCAGTTGCCAATCGCTCTTCAGCTACAGGTGGAGTTCCAGAAGCCTCTCCCGGTCACACTGAACTTTTGGCTGGCTTGATCTTGTGTGGTTTTTCTTCTTGACAAGTTGATCTTTCCTGACTGAGGAGGGGCACTATGATACCCATGCCCGAGAGCTATGTGAACCAGAGGCACCAAAGCTGCAGACAGATCTGCTTGCATTTTTGAAGGTGAGTTAGAGTTTGTTAGGGTAGGCATTGCAAGGGTTAGGGATTAAGACTATGAAGAGCCAAGGAAGAAAATAAACAAAGATCTCAAAGATGTCTCTGGATACTAGTACTGGGAGCAGCCTAGCTTCCTCACCTAAATCCTCTCCCTGACTCATAGCCACTTCAGATGTGCATATCAGCTACCCTCATTTTACAATAAAAGAAGAAGAAGAAGAAGAAGAAGAAGAAGAAGAAGAAGAAGAAGAAGAAGAAGAAGAAGAAGAAGAAAGAAAGAAAGAAAGAAAGAAAGAAAGAAAGAAAGAAAGAAAACCTCAAAAATATATTCATCACTCAACACCCTGCAAGCTGATACTACATACTACATACAACCAGGATTTTAGCAAGCTTTTTTTTTTTACATCAAAATTTATGTTTATTTGTTTGCTTGCTTATTGCTGCTGCTTTGTTGAAAAAAAACTACAGAAACGAACAGAAGAAATGATAACCAGAATTTTTGGGGGGTGTAATCTCCATTGTGTTTAGGTGTTTCAGTAACCAATGAATGAAAACCAGAAATAATCTGTGCTTTTGGTGCAATGAAATTACCTCCATTTTCAATTCCAGACAATGTTTTCATTTGGATTGCTCTTAGGTGCTAATGAAACTTCAGAGTGTACACGGAACTATGGAAAGTGAGGCTGTGCAATACACTGACTGCCTTCCCACTGGGACGCTCACACCCAGTGAACTCTACAGGTCACAGCTCATGCACAACCTCTAGTCTGTTGTGACGTTACACTCATAGGTTATAAAAGATGACTTCAAATAATATTTAGAAGTATCTGTAGTTACATCCTTTGTCCTTACTTTTCCTTGAAAGTAAGCCATTTTATGCTGATATATTTACGCTTGCTAATCCAGATTCAACAATTAGTAAGCAATTACTGGCAGTGACACCTAAACTTGTTAACTATACAAGACTTACAAAAAGCTATTATTTGTGGAATTATGGAAATAATTGACCAGATTGTGGGTTTTGTATTCCCAAGAATACATCCTCTCAGAAAAAAGGTATTCTGAGAACTTGAGAATGTTCCAAATCAGCAGTGTGCCCACAGTGATGTCTTATATTACAACGAAAGTGAGGATGCATTTCCATGGAAATATTCTTCCTTCGGAAGTATATTCATAATTTTCACATTACTGTGACCAAACAACCGGCAAAAGCCACTTAAGGAAAAAAGAGTGTGTGTGCTTTTCCTGCATGTGTATATATGTCTCTATATATATATGTGTGTGTGTGTGTGTGTGTGTGTGTGTGTGTGCCTGGTGGCCTCAGAAACCAGAAGAGAGCATGGGACAATCTGGAAAGACAGTTATAGATGGTTGTGGGCCACCATCTGGGTGCTAGGAATTGAACCCAGGTCCTCTGCAAAACCAGCCAGTGCTCTTAACCAATGAACCATCTCTCCAGCTCTCATTTTGTATTCCTTTAAAAAATATTTACTTGCCTTAGTTTTAGTTGTATGTGTGGGTATGCACACAGGAGTGGAATTACCTGTGGAGGCCAGAGTCATCAGGCAGACAGGGGTCATAGGCATTGTGAGCTGCCTACTGTGTGCACTGGGAACCAAGAGTAGTTCTGCAAGAGCAGCAGGTGCTTTTGAACAGCTCAGCATCAATCCAGCCTCTATACTGCTGCAGTGACGCTAGCTCCAGTTTCTGGCTACAACGTTATTTTGATGACATAGTTTTCAGCATTAAGTCAATTGAGGAAAATCGCCTTTCTACGCTGAAGTGAATTGGAGTCAACTCACTTTGATTCGAGTCAAAGGCACAGAGAGACTTCCATTGAGAACTTAGCTTCCCCTCCCCCCCTTGAGAAAACCTTCTTTTTGGAGCCTAAAGCTCAGCCTCTCTAACTGTTTATAATATGCTTACGCTGAGACAGTGCCAGAAAACTCCAGCATAGCTCATGCACTCCAGTCGTGGTAAGTCCCCTCCACCGAGAGCCTCAGAATTTTTATCCAAGTAGCCTGTGACTCAGTTCATCCTAGTTGATCCGGGGATGACCTAACACTAGTGAAGTAAGATGTCTCCCCATTCAAAATCAGATCCCTGATATGGTTTTGTGAGAACTTTTTAAGCCAAATTTCTTATAATCCTTGATCAGTAGAGCTATGAAATTTCTCCTGGTGTGTGTGTGTGTGTGTGTGTGTGTGTGTGTGTGTGTATGCGCACGTGTGAGCACACAGGTACGCCTGTGCACCTGTATATATGTACATGTGGAGACCAGAGATTGATATTAGGTGTCCTCCTCCAACACTGCTCCACTTTATTTTGTGAAACAGGGCTCTCAGTGAAGCTGGTTTTCACCAACACAGACTGTGTGTCCAACAAGCCTTGATGATCTTAAGTCCAAGGATTGTAGGCACATAATACCACACCTGGATTTTCACAGGAATGTTGGGGAAAAGGGATGACATACTGGTTCTCCTATTTGTGTGACCAATACTTGAACAACTGACACAGCTCCTCAGCCCCATTTCTCTCCCCAACTTTTAACACACCAGGATTATCTAGAAGGCCTCTTGAGTCTTGGATCCCTGCTCCTGAAGGTTCTGAAGCTCTGGGACAGGGCTCTTGAAAGAGAATTCTAGTAATTCTCAAGTCATGTTCAAGTCGGCATATCAGAGATTGGTTTGAGAACCACTGACTTGAGGAAGCAAGTAAAAACATTTTAGTGCCTTCATGTAATTTTAAGCCCAAGGACCCAAAATTCTTGTTCTTACTCATAAGTTCGGTTGTGATGGCCGCAGTCGTCAACTATCGGACAGGCTCATTTTATGTAATCATTAAGACAGTCACTGTAGTCTTTGGCATGCTCACAATCATGTGCCTTTCAAAGAGGCAATCCTGACCCATTCACAGAAAAGAAAAACAAATAAATGAACTGAGTCAGAACTCTGATTAGCCTTATAGGCTTTTTTTTTGGGGGGGGGGGGACAGGGTTTCTTTGCATAGCCCTGGCTGTACTGAACTTGAACTGTACACCAGTGTGACCTTGAACTCAGAGTTCTATCTGTCTCTGTCTCTCAGATTTTGGGATTTGAAGGTGTGCACCACCATCCAGCCACCTACTAGACTATTAAATGTGTCCATTTCTGAGAAAAAATATCAAGTAAAATTTCTGCGCCTTGGGTAACAGAGTACTGAGCTTGCACATACCTAGGCCGTAGACACATCCACTGGCCAAGAAGAGAACTTCCATTGACTTGTTTTATTTTTTCATTTCTCTTCCTTCAGAGTCATGAATGCATCCTGGGTTTCCTCAGCCTTTCCATCAGCATATACTGGCAAGCCAGCTTCGTGGCCATATTGGTCTGAACATATTCATATCTAGTGAAGAAAGAAAGCTCAGCCTCCAACCTTCAGACCTATTTGGCATATAAATATGGAGTTTAAATTATCTTAGTGACTTTTCTTTTTGCTTTAATGGACATTCTAGCCTTGACAGTAGGAAATTTTTACCAGATACCAACTCTGACATGTCATTACCCATTGAGAAAAGGAAGAATTAAAGCAATATGAAAGTTGGGGAGTGCAAATGAGCATGGACTTGTAGTTCAGGAGTTCGGCTCATTTCTTTTCTAAGCATAAGGTAAACTCATTCACATTCAGAGGGCCTTTAAGTGACATGATTTAATGTGACTAAAAGATGTACAGATGGCATCATACTGCCTCTGCTGGGAGGAGAGGTCAGGCAGCAATTGGCTCTAACACAAGCAGCGCTAATGTATAGCTACAAGCTGCCATGTCAGCATCCATCCTTCTAAGAGCCCATTAGGTGAGGTAATCAACCACTCTGAGAGTGCTCCCCTGATGCACCAGAGCATGGGGACTTCAATGCTAACCCGAGAGCTATACTCACACACACGCGGCCTATTTTACAGAAGCTAGATGGTGAGCAAGTTGTCACCGACTTTATTTATTTAATAAGAAACCAAATGTCAAAACACAAGGTGAGAAGTCTCATTTGAGTCTACCATACTACAAACCACTGAATTTTGTTCTCATACATGTTGAGGGATGATATTTAAAACCATATCAGAACAATATGTGAATAGTTTTGTACCTTTATCAATTATAATCTATGTAATAATATACATTAAATAATGAGAGTAAGATGGACATTGGAGGAGGGAGAAAACAGAAAACAGGACAGGAGCCTAACACAGAGGGACTCTGAAAGACTTTACCCAACAGTGTATCAAAGCAGATGCTGAGACTCATAACCAAACTTTGGGCAGAGTGCAGGAAATCTTATGAAAGAAAGGAGAGATAATAAAACCTGGAGAGGACAGGAACTCCACAAGGAGAGCAACAGAACCAAAAAATCTGGGCCAGGGGTCTTTCCTGAGACTGATACTCCAACCAAGGACCATTCATGGATATAACCTAGATAACCTAGAACCCATGCTCAGATGTAGCCATGGCAGCTCAATATCCAAGTGGGTTACTCTAGTAATGGGAACAGGAACTGTCTCTGACATGAATTCAGTGGCCAGCTCTTTGATCACCTCCCCCTGAGAGAGGAACAGCCTTGCCAGGCCAGAGGAGGAGAATGCAGCCAGTCCTGATGAGACCTGATAAGCTAGGATCAGATGGAAGGGGAGGAAGACATCCCATATCAGACTTGGAGAGGGAAATGGGAGGAGATGAGGGAGGGAGAGTGAGAATGAGAGGGAATGAAGGAGGGGCTACAACTGGGATACAAAATGAATAAACTGTAATTAATATAAAAAAATAAAATAATAATTTAAAAAGTAATGAGAGTAAGAGAATTGAACCAACCAAAGAATATAAAAGCCTCATTAGTATTTGTAAAAGATAGTTGTTAAGGCTTTGGCTTTCTAAGACCAGATTTTGCCTCATACAGAAATGGCCTGGCTTATGTAAAATGATTGAAGAAAAATGGTGGCTTTGAAGATATTAAAAAACAAAAAGGGATACTAAAAACATGTGAGTGACTGGTTATTTTTCTCTAAAAACAATCTATACTAAACAGTGGTGCACATGGGCAGAAGAGACAAGCTCACTGAGCAGAACGGGAACAAGAGTATTCTATCTGTAAGAAATGTCCATCTCGTTTTGAGCCTGGAAGCGCGATGTATGCTGGGAGGCAGCTCAGTCTATCCTTGCCTTCCAAGGCTCTGTGGATTTACATGTATCTGCTTTCGGAGGAGCTTGCCTTCCAACTAACAAGCAAAGGGGAAATGTTCTCATATCTTTTTAGGATTTAATAAGAAGAATTAAAAATAACAAATAGACAAGAAATCGTAGAGTGAGTGTCAGAGAGTGGAAGGGATGAAGTGAGCGCTGGATATTGGACATGCTTTGCAGAGAGTGACAAGTAGACGCAGAATTAGGAATGGAACCTGGGTCCTGTCCCCCAAACAGTCCTTATTCCAGCCTTCCAGCCCTCTCTCTGTCTCTGTCACCACAGGAATGACAGAGGACTTGCACGGGACAGTCAATCATCATATGTTAAATTCTTGCTGACACCATTTATTTCCAGCTTCTGCTCAATAAACTGTGAGGTATTTTTAGCTCCATTTGCCATATTAGGTAATTAACTGGAATCAGAATGTTATGTTAGATGTTGAGCAGCTAGCTGTTTGTCTTTTTTCTTTTTCGCTTTCCTTCATTTCTTCATTTTATTTCCTTCATTTCATTGTTTCATCTTTCCTTCATTTCTTCCTTTTTCCTTGCTTCTTTCTTTCTTTTTTTCTCTCTTTCCTTCTTTCCTTCCTTTGAGACAAGGCCTCAACTATGTGGCTCTGGCTGGCCTGTGTAGACCAGGCTGGCCTCGAACTCACAGAAATCTACCTGCCTCTGTCTCCCCAGTGCTGGCGTAAAAGGCGAGAAGCATGCCTAGCTAATCTAGATGGTTTTTACCCTATAAACCAGGTATAGTGGTATGATCCCGCAATCCCACCACTCAGGGAATGAAGGCAGAAGGGTCTGCATTTTAAGGTCACCCTAGGTTACACGGCATGTTTGAGGTCTCTTAGATACATCTTAGACACATAGGACCCTGTCTCAAAAGGGTAAAATCTCAGAAATGAAGCCCCAAATTCAGAACCTCATCAAAGGCCCTGAGTCCTGATCCCCATTAGTACCTAAAGCTATAAGAAGAAATGGATCGGTAACTGCCATTAAGATACAATGTTCCAGGGTTGTTTTCCCATTGTTCATTTCCTATCTAATCAATGAATCATTTATTCATTCAATAATGATTTATTGTTCAAATGTTTTTTTGCTAGTTAAGGGGTGGGGAGATAATCATGAATAAAGAAGCAACACTGCTAACAAAATGTCTAACAAGGGAAACTGATATTAATCAGGGGTGCTATCTATGTCATTCCAAAACAAGAATGTGCTAATCAAGAAAAGGATGTAAGGGAGGGTATGGAAGAAACCTGATGGGGTGGGGGGCGGGGAGAGAGGTAAACATGGAAGAGTTTTCAGAAAACACTGGTCTGGCATGAGATTTTAAGTGATGGCCACTGCATTTGATGGAGAGAAGGCGAGAGAGCAGGGGAGCCTCACAATGGAGGAAACAGTGAGGACCGGAAAGTGAGAGAGAGGACGATGAGAAACAAAAGGAGAGAATGTGGTAAGGAGAGAGAGTGGAGAGTGTGGAGGCTGGGTTCTGCTGGGCCTTACAGGTCCTGAGGATGCCATGTCAGTGCTAAGACTTTAATTCAATTTAAACCCGGAACTCAGTATACTTGCCTTTACCTTTTCATTTTTTAAATCAAAGCACCTTGACTAAATTGCACAGGAAAACTATGAACTAAAACAATAGCCTGGTGTGGTCACATCCCTTGAAATCCCGACACTGGGGAGGCAGAGGCACTAGAATCCTTAGCTCAGAGATAGCCTGGTTTGCATAGAACGTTTCAGAGCAGCCTGGATCACAGGACAAGAGCAAAACAGAAAAATCACAATGTCTCACCTCACCTTTCCACTCTCCAAGACCCCGCCCTCTAGAGGAAATCACTTTCATCTACTTTACCTGTAATTTGTTTCCTGGTTATTTCAGAATTTCTAAATGAATTGTTCATTTTGTTTTCATTTTGTAATCCATTAGCAATAAAATGAATGTTTAAGCTTTCTGGTATTAAATGTAGACATTTAATGCACATTCTCCCACCATTTTAACTTACTCTCTAGCCACTTATCAATTATTATTTGAAGGCATTTTTATTCCTTTTATAACTATGAATAATGTTTTAAGTCTCTGATATTTGTTTCAGAAAAATGCAAATGATTCCAATAAGTTGCTGCTCTATTAAAATGTTAGGCCCAACATTGTTCTCTTTCTCTCTTCTCTGTCTCCTCCCTGCTCTTCCAACGATCAACCGAGTTCTGCTGTCCTTGATTATACTGTCCTAATGTGTTTTTATTTATTGAAGCTTATACATGCATGTGTATGAAGTGTATGCCTGGGGCCCACAGCGTTCAGAAGAGGGTGCAGGAGCCCAGGAAACTGGAGTTATAAGTTGGTTGTGAACCACTGAGTGGGGAAGCAAAACTCCATCCTCTGAAAGAGCAAGAAGTCCTTTTAACCAGAGTCCTCTCTCCAGTTCCTCCCCCCCCACCGCCGCAATACTAATTTTATATTTAAATCTTCATTTTGTGGGATAGATCAACTTCATTGGAATAAAACAGTAAAAAATCCACATAATTTTAACATCTCTCCTTCTCTAAAATATGCTATTCTTCATTTCCCAAAGAAACAGTTTTAACTTTGATTTTCTATAATTGCATCTCATCATCATATCCACTGTAATTTTCCTAACAAATATTTCCTGATCTCCAACTATTACATGAACATTCCAGTAATTCTAGATGCTACAAAGGGAAAGTTCAGATGTCCTTTGCCCGATGGGACTTAAATTCCAATTTAGACAAAAAAACAAAACAAAACAAAACAAAGAATTTTGCAAAAGTATGTGCTGTGTTAAATGTAGTCTATCATGTGGAAAAAATATTTCAGAGTACGTAGTTTGGAAGAAGGACCGAAACTGTGTATCAGGGGGCGGAAGAGCTCTTGAAGAGGAGGTTGCAATTGAAGGGAAGACTAGGACAGGCTCCAGTTGCAAGCCAGTCTGCTCAAACCAAGAAGCAAGCATGAGGGCAAGAAGGCAGGCTGTCCACAGCAACCAGTGCACTTGTGATGAGCTTTGAGAAGCAGAGCAAACAAAAGGGAAGGAAGCAGATAAGTGCATTGTTACAAATAAAAAAGCAAAAGAAAATTGTCCTTCCATTTGTCATTTAAAATTTTTATTTTATTATTAAATGCTCTCTTTAGTTTAATAATTAATACAATAACCTCTGGTGTCCTGTTCTATTAGCATAAGTATACAAGACTACATATTTTGTTTTAAATGGATTCTATATTACATTAATTAAATATTTTATGGCTATTATTTGGTTTAATAATGCTACATTCTCATGCTCATTTTAACTTTGTCTTTTGTCCATAGACTGGTGGGCTAGAAATATCAATATTTTTGAAACAAATTATAGTCCCAAAGGAAATAAGAGTGAGAGTGGAGAAAGGCAAATGGTTGAAAATTGCATGGAAATTTTCATTGAGCGTAATCTCAAACTCAGACAACCAATGACACTAAAATGGGTTAAAACAAAATTAATGTCACAATGTACCCAAATCTTTTCGATCCTTACTATTACTGAATGTTGTGTGGCTGTCAAGCATTTTAAAGGTTGAAAAATTAAGAAACCAAATTTAACTTTTATTTAATTCACATGGGGATGAGCATAACTATCCACATGTGGGTAGTAGGTTTCTTAGTGAACATCATTATGTCTTAAATGGGAAACGAGGATGAAACCTGAGGTACTGTAGCATATAAAGATGAAGAGGAAACTAAGAAATCCCCAAGTAAGATGACAACAACAACCATAGAATGGGACTTTATTTCTTTTAGATAAGTTTAAGGGGAGGAAAGTGGCCAATGGTGTAAAGTTCTGATGACATCATCCACTAATGTTTGAAAGCAATGATAACATGAAGTGTTAACTTTAGTAAGAACAAGTTTGCTAGAAAGTGTATAGACACAACCCGTGTGTATGCTAGATACTAAGGAATCTTCTATTCCTACAGCAACAGCATGCCTTAAACCGTGCTACAAAATCCCAGTTGTAGATGCCAACTCTTGAATGGATGCCTTTTGCTCTGCTTCTCTCCTCAGATCAGTTCCAAATTTGAGATTCAAAATATGCTCACAATCATTTCAAGTCAGGATAAGAGCTGCAAGAGAGTCTGGCACACAGCATTTTTTTATTGTTCATGATTTTATTCTGAATGAGGAAATAGTTTAGTTACATTTTTATTACTGAACTCTAGCTTGATCCCATTCAGTCAGAAAATATTTCCAATATGAAATTACATGCTTAAAATGTGCTGATGTTTGTTTTGTCTTGAACATGATCAATTTTTGAAAACATTTTGAATGTTAAAAGTTCATTATGCATATTATGTGCATTTTAATTTGAAAAAATTGATGTGGTAGTACATACCTGTAATCTCATAAATTCAGAGGTAGAGGACTGAGGGTCAGGAGTTCATGGCTATCATTGGCTAGGTAGAGAGTTTGAAAAAATCCTCGATTACGTGATCCTCTGTCTCAAAAGATTTAAGAAAATATTGAGTGCAAGTTTCTAAAAATAGCTGTTATAAGGCCTTTGGAGATAATGCAGTGAATAAAAGCCCCTCTCACACATGTGTAAAGACCAGACTTTGGATACCTAAAACTAAGTAAATATATGCTGGATGGGTGTGACCACACATCTACAGTTGAGGCTTGCAGGAGGCAGGCACAGGGGATATGTTAGCTAAAACAAATTAACAAGCCATATCAGCCAAGTTGTGAGCTCTGGGCTCAAGGGAAAGACCTTAAATCAGTCTATTGGGTAGAATGACATGATGTGACCTCTGGCCTCCATATGGGTATACTATGCTATAATTCACATTAATGTAAATTATGTATTTTCTATATTGATCTATGTATATTGTATGGTAATATATTTTGATAAATCACTCTGTACTGTCTGAACTCTCTGGGAATCAGCTACCTCCCATATCAGACCAGAACTGATTGGTCTCAAAGTTATCTTCCGAGGCAGGTTGGAAGGTGGACAGGTTGCTTCCCCTACAAACCTGAAGAATAGGAATAACAAAACAGTACAAGAGCAAAATCCCTCTGTCTTTGAAAACGGCTTTGCCAATAGAGGTTGATATTAAAGTGCCTACAGGGTTGACAGAGAAGCAGAAAGTTCAGCTATGGGAAGCTCAGTCATGGAAAGAAGACTTAACCAGAACCTCCACATGACTACTTCAACTTCCCCAGCTGTTTTCTGCAGATGTTGTGAACAACTGATTTGATGGTGCTACAAAAAAAACTGTTATTTTTTTTCTTTTACCCAAAAGACAAACTGGCCTGCTTAAAAGTCTCTACTGAGAACTCTAGCTGTCTGCCTTGAAGGGGCTTCCCTAGTTGATGACTTCCACAGAGTCTTTTGAAAACACAATTTGATATTTGATATTTTGTTTTCTGTGTACCCATGTATCTATTCTTGTATCTATCATCTACTTACCTACCTATATATCTATCATTTATCTATTATCTATCTCTTTATCATCTGTCTATCTATCCATCTATCATCTGTCATCTCTTCATATTTGCTCTTTTACTTTAGTTTGCTATAAACTTCATAGACTCACACATTTTCAAAAACTAAAGTGTGTCTATGCTAAATCACTATGATAAATTTTCTAAACCATACAGAATACACATATACCTGCACACACATGAACTCCCACATATTTGCAAAAATATATATATACACATATTCATTCATATACATAAACATGCAAAAGAAGATTTTAGAAACATTTAAAAATCATTTAGACTTTCCAGAAAAGTTATATTGTCCAAGTCATCTGTATTCTTTGTAATTTTTATGAAAAAGTTATACTAAAAATCTCCCACTACGTACTGAAATTTGTTAAACTGCCCTTTACACTCATCAGTTTTTGCCCTATATGGATTACATGATATTGTTACTAGCACTGACTAGCTTAAACTGGTTCTATATCCCCTGTAAGCTAAAGCTATTGCAAACAAACATTTTGTCAACAGGAGTGATTATTTTTATTGTTAAAATAAGAGCCTTCCACACGGGACCTCTGGAAGACTCTACCCACCAGTGTATCGAAGGAGATACTAAGACTCACAGCCAAACTGTGGGCAGAGCGCCAGAATCCTTATGGAGGAAGAGGGAGATAGAAAGACCTGGAGGGGACAGGAGCTCTACAAGGAGAACAACAGAGCCAAAATACTTGGGCCGGAGGTGGGGGTGGGGCTGCAGAGATCGATACTCCAACTAAGGACCATGCATGGAGAGGACCAAGACCCCATGTTCAAAGGAAGTCCATTGGCTTCTCAGTTTCTAGTGGGTTCCCTAAGGGTAAAGGGTAACGGGTATAGTCAGTGGCTGGCTCTTTGATCAACTCCCCCTTGGGAGGTGCAGCCTTACTGGGCTACAGAGGAAGACAATGCAGCCAGTCCTGATGAGACCTGATAGGCTAGGGTCAGATGGAAGGGGAGGAGGACTGCCCCTAGCAGGAGACTAGGGAAGGGCATAGGGGGAGAGGAGGGAGGGAGGAAGCTGCAGCAGGGATGCAAAGTGAATAAATTGTAATAAACAAACATATAAATAAAATTAAATTTTAAAAAGGTGAAAACATTTTTCGCCTTAATATCTATTCTGTTCAATATTGACACTACTTTATTTCACACTTTCACTGTTTTACCTTCAACATTTCTCTGTGTTTATCTTTATTTTACATACATGATCGTTTGGGCTGCATTTTTAATGAGCACTGTATGTATGCCTGATACATGCAGAGGTCAGCAGAGTGTGTCGTGTCTCCTGGAACTAGACAACACACGGTTGTGCTGGAAACCTAATCCAGACCTTCCAGAAGTTCTAAACAGCTAGGCCATTTCTCCAGCCTTAACTTTAAGGCCATTCACTGTGAACATCAGAGAGATTGGCATGTGCCCCAGCTCAGCCCCACAATGTAACCCCATCTAATTCTTTCTTCAAATAGTGGGTTTAGTCAACTTTTATTAACTGTGATTGCTAATATATTTCAGATTATTTATAACCTTTCACTTTATGTTTTATTTGCCTTGTTTATTTACTAATTTAATTTTTAAGTCATTACATTTGAGTCTAACTTAAGTTTCCACAGAATTGATTAAATTTGTATGATCAATTAATTTGTGGTCTGTTGAATTAGGCATGCAATTTTTATGAAACATTGGTTAATATTTAAGGCTGATAACCGGGAAGTAAATGATTGGATAACAAACCAGGAATCAAAATTACCCCCTCTGTTAGAAATGAGAAGAACCTTATGAAGCAATAAGGAAATTTAGGAACGATCCTTTTTTTTTTTTAAATTTTTGTTTATGTGTCTGTATGAATATAAGACATGTGGGTGTTTTGCCTACAGAGGCCACAAGGGGGTGACAGATTTCCTGGAGCTCAAGTTAGAGGCTGTTTTGAGGTGTCTGACTTGAATGCTGGAATCCAAAACTCTGGTCCTCTGTAAAAGCAGAAAATGTTAACTGCTGGGCCACCTCTATAGTACCAAGGAAAAAGGTCTTTATAAAGTATTAATGACACATTGCTGGCGTTTGATAACAGAGAAGCTCTTCTCCCTCGACTGATTCTGGCAGTGTGCACTTACTATGGCAAACAAATCTGGAATGAGTGTCTGTAGAGAGCGTCACAGAACGTCCCCTTGACTTCTTTTTAAAGGATGAAATTGGGACCCTCCTATTAGTAATGCGGCCCTTTCCTCTCCATTATTTGGAAAGCAGATCATGAAGCAGAGTACATGTTGATAGGCGGACATAAGGAGCTGTGTTGGCGATTGGTGACCTTTATGCCACGCGGCATGCCAGGCCTCCTGTCTACTGTGTCCCTGGAAGGATTTGTCGGCACAGCTGCTTCGCTCTGCACAGCTTCCGGTAGGGTGTGTTTGCTCACTAAGTTGTGTTACCTCAGCGTCAGCATCCTTTTCCAGAGAGATGCCCTTTCTAAAGTGATCTCCGTACTTCCCCTTTGCTGTTTAATATTTTAAATCAAACGTTTCCTTCCCCCCCCCCCCCCACAATGAACTTATTTTGGATTTCTTCACATAGTACCAGTGGTTTCATTTGGTCTTCCATTGTGGCCATTTTCTACTTGCCAAAATTGCGCACTTGAAGCTGAGCATGGCAAGGCTCTGTGTAAAATCAGGACTAGAGGGCCTGAGGCAGAAGGATTGCTGTAAGTTTTCAGCAAGCCTGGGCTATGTAATGAGGACAAAGGGATGAAAGCTGGCTTCAACAAGAAATGCAGACTTTAGAAAGGGTTTGATAACAGTGAGAATTTTTTTTTCTTTTCACAAAATATTATTTTGTGTCTGTGTTTGACAATAGTCAGAAAACAGCTCATTGTCAACTAGAGTTCTAATGTTAGCACTTTGAGGGTATTATTGATATATATATATATATATATATATATCAGCATTTCTAAATTTTTTTGCTAATCTTTAAATTTTTAATTTTATGTATCACTGAGTGTGTGCATGCATATGTGTGTGTGTGTGTGTGTGTGTGCATGTGTGTGTGCTCAGTACTTTGTGGCACAGGTAGGTGGAGATCCATGGGTATCTTCTGGGAATCACTTCTTTGTTTCTTCCATCGACTCTAGAGATTAAACTCAGGTTGTCAGGTTTGTAGAGGAAGACTTTTATCACGTGTGCCATCTCCCTGGACTGCTCATCTTTAATTGCTGGGGTTTTGCCTTTGTTTGTTTGGCCTTTGGCTTTGCATATCTCTTCTAACGTTTTAAATATCTGATACCAATATAGGCTCTCTGTAGTGGTTTCCTTCATATTTTAAAATATTCATTTTGAGTTCCTCCTTGGCTATTGTAAACTTTATGAGAGTCCATTCTTCAGAAATGATGATTTTGCTTCCCCTGAGCATCTCTGGGCATTACCTACTCACATCTACTTTAATTACATATCTTGGCTTGGGATTTACTAGACTATGCAGATATTGAAAAATTGAAGCATCAATACATAAAAGGGCACAGATGTTGTTAATTTTAAGTAGATGGAAAGGGGGGGGAGTACTTTTTGTTGTTCTGTTTGGAGCATGTACTTGAGGTCAGCAAATACAGATTTCCAGGTCAAATTAGTGCCACAACCAGCTTTTGCACAATCTACAAATTAAAAAAAAAATATATCTTGAAACTAGGTCTTATTCTATAGTTCTGGATGGTCTGTTACTGTCTATGTATTCCATGCTGACCAGCTTAGTTAGGTTTCTGTTGCTACGATGAAATATCATAGCCAAAAACAACCTGGGATGAAATGGTTTATTTCAAATGTTATGATTTGCAGACATCAGCCATCATCTAGGCAAAGTTGAGGCAAGAACCCATAGGCAGGAGGTGAAAAGGCCGTGGAAGAATGCTGTTACTGTACTGCCTGGTTCTCAGACTACTTTCTCATAAAACGGAGGACCATCGGCCCAGGTGTGGCACCACTCTCAGTGGACGGGACCCTCAACTCAACCACTGCTCAAACAATATTCCAAAAACTTGCCTTCAGCCAGCGTTACGGAAGCAGTTTTATAATTGCAGATTCCTTATGTCAAATGATTCTAGCTTGTGTCAACTGACATAAAACTAAGAACTATACTAGCATTGAAGTCATGACAATTCTCCTGCCGAAGCTTCCTGAGTACCAAGAGTAATGTGCCAAAATTCCCATCTTAATGAGTTAAAGGAAAATTTTTAAATGCTTAGGATATGGGAAAGTGCCTGTGATGCAACTATGGGAACCTGAGTTCAGATTGTCATGTCCCACTTAAAAGCTTGGGGCAGAGGGGTTCACTTGCCTGTAACCTTATAGTCGGGGAGGTGGAAGCAGAATTGTCTAAACTCACTGTCCAGTCAGTCTGTTCAATCTGGGATCTCCAATCCCAGTGAAAGACCCTGTCTCAAAAAACAACATGGAAAGCAACAGAGAACACCCAACTTCCACCTCTAGCCCCCACAAACAAACATAGGTATGCACCCCACACATACAAGTACACAAACACACACTAAACACACAATATACAATAATATTAAAAGTGTTTCCCCAATATCATTAGAGCAAAGAAAGCAGAGATTACGTAAGAGGAACTGTATGTGGCCCACTAAACTTGGTGTATTTACTGTCTTGTTCCTCACAGAAAGTAGTTATCAACTCCTCTATCTTTTTATTTGTATTATTCGTTACTTTTTGTTGCTGTGATAAAATAACGAGCAAAAGCAACGTAAGGGGAAGGAGGTTATTTTAGCTAACAGTTTCAGAAGGACAGTGTCCATACTGCTGGGGAAGGCATGGCATTGTGTACAGCAGGAGCAGGAAACTTGCTGATCACCTGCACACAGGAAGCAAAGGAAGAGAACAGAAAGTAGAACGAGGCTATGAGCCCTTAAAACTCATGTCCAGTGACCCACTGACTCCAGCCAAGCTCCCTCCTCAAGATTTAGTAACCTTCCAAAAAGCCTCACCAACTGGGGACCAAGTGTTCAAACACATGAGCCCCTGAGGGACGTTTACATTCAAACTGCCATACTCCTAGGAAGTCAGATAACTCTTGTTAAGCTTCTATTCAAATCACTCACCTGTTCTTTACACTGACTTTTTTTTTTTTTTTTTTGTAACTGACATTCTGGATTCCTTGTCTGTTTTCATGTCAGTCTTTCATCAGACATGTGTTTGTACATATCGGTGGATGCCTTGCATTGCTGTTTCCCCACTGCTCTTGTAGAAGATTTTTAAATCAACTTCAGCTTTTGTAGTTGTGCTTTCTATATCCTGTCCAGGGGTTTGTTGCCTAAGCCAATGTTAGAGATCTTTTCTTGTATTTTCTCCCAAGGGGTCTCATAATATTAATTTTCCCTTTAGTTCAGGATCCATCTGTGGTTATCTGTATGTGACTGTAGAGACTTGTATTTTAAAGTGTTTTCAGTCAAGATCATATGTAAGAAATCTCAATGGTCCCTTCACATTTGAACTTGAATATGTTGGAAACAATAAAATCTATGGAAAATATCTGTAATGGAGGAGGGCAGTGGCAAAGGGAAGTTTATTAGAACAGAACATTATAACATAGCTACATGAAAATAGCAAGAAATTCATCTGTCTTATAATTTGTTACAAAAACAAGTGAGTGGTAGTAAAAATTTTAAAATGATATATATAGTATTTTATACTTAGGACATCCCATCTTCCAAAGTTGGATGAAAAAAAATCACCAATAATATTTTCTATTAAGTTTTTGTTTACTTATGATATATATTTAAAAAAATATAATTGTTAATTTAAAAGGTTTGGAGGCCATTATTTTGGATTAAGCTCCCGTAGATGGGACTCAGTAGATGGAGCTAAAGAGTAAAGCAATCATTTTGCTAAAGGCTGACGTCACAGAGCTGAAGATAAGCTGTCTAGATGGTCTACTGGGCAGTGAGGGTGGCATTTAGAAGCCAAATTCCACAAGAAAGCCAGCTTCAACTGGCCTGGCAATAAACTTATCATCACTTTAATACAACATGTTGTCTGGTGATCAGTTACTTATCTATTGTTTTTGTCTACTTTGAAATGACCAAACTGTGTCTTGTGCTTTGTGAACACTTTCTCCAGCAGATTTTTTGTGGACATAGCCAGATCTCTCTGCTCAACTCTTTCAAACACTTCTAGTTTAAAAGATGGAGTCATCGCTGGCTTTAGAATTAAGGAAGAAGCCAAGTGATTGTAAATTGTTCACAGTGTTGTCATGTTGCTCATCAAGGAAGTGTGCACAATTACAATAACGTAGAAGCACGGGCTATATAAACAAATTTTACATATAAATTTATTGCATATGTGAATATAGAAAAACGTGACAGTAACAGCAAGACCTCTTTGTGTAGGTTTGTAAACACATAAATAAATATGTTACTATGAATCAGGAGAGGTAACTTTTGTGTATTGTACAGAAGAATTGGTTGTCATTTTGTTTGATACTTATTTAAGAGAATGGGAGCTGATGAGCTATAGGAGTACAGAAGGCTGATCTCAGATTTTCCAAAAACTTTTGTAAATGGACCTCTCTGATGAAATGAGATGTTTAAACTACTATGGTCCCAATGAGGATTTTGATTTGTGGGACCTCCAATGGTTTCAGGCGGCAGCAATGTGTGAGAGGAGAGTGAGGAAGTTTCCACTCTCTACCCCATAACTAAGATTTTTCAGATTCAGTTGATTTATGAAGAACGTGGTTTATTTGTCAAAATACAAGCTTGAAAGAAGCTGATCTATATTAACCTTTGGTGAAACTGCTGAAATTCAAATTAGAGATGACCCAGTTGATACTGCAGAAAATGAGGGGGAAGCTGCCTTATGTATTTAACTGACTTACTTTCATTCATACATTTTAAAATTCTCTCCTCACTTTCTAGGTTATATGTGAATAAAGTGATTCAAGTTTTAAATTCTGGGTATTGAAAACAATGGCTTGACAAGCTACTTCGCTGAAGACAGTGAATTTTATCTTATACACTGAAAATAATTCAGGAAGACAAATTCACAGATCTTACCAAAACAGCAGAATGAAATTCAAACTCTTCTTTCTCTTTTAGTTAGCAAAACCATATATAAAAAACTGAATGGCTATGAGATCTTACAATTGTTCCTTGAATATGAATAGTACCTTTTTTGCAAGAATTCAATATAATTTCCTTTATGTTCTTATTCAGTCTGAAAAGCGATCTGTGAGGATAGGAAATACATTAGAGACAAATACGTGTTCCTGTCGTTATTTATGAATAAGAGAATTGAAATGCAATTGGACTGAGGCTCCTGGAATCTAGATAACAAAAACAGAGCAATAGTTTCTTAAGTCAGGACTATGCCTCTTCCCACAGGTATTATGGTCCACATGCACCATTCAGAAGTTCTCTGTCTTCCCATCTCACATCAGTGAGTGACTTTGACCTCTTGCATAAGAGACAGGTGCCATGCTTTCCCAAAAACTCTCAATTTGGGGGAACTGTTTAAAATCGTCTATAAAATCCCACTAATCTCAAAATTTGTATTGTTTTAACAGACAGAAATATTGCATTTAGTTGTTACTTTTAGTTATGCCGTAGCCATGACTATGGTGTAGCACCTTCGGTACGCTTCAAAAGGGTGGAACCACATTCATGTGTAGGGGCACATGCTTATGATGCCAGGACTTTGGAGGAGGCACGAGAAGGTTCAGTTCAAGGTGGCCATATAGCAAGTCCAAGGTTATCCTGGTTGAAAGACACAGACAGACAAATGGAAAGAAAGAAAGAATAAAAGAAAGCTAGAATGAAGAAAGGAAGGAAAGTAGCAAGCGAGGAAGAAAGAAAGAAAAGAAGGAAGGAAAGAAGGGGAGGGCTGGAAAGAGGAAAGGAATAAGATGAGAAAGGTAAAGTGAAGGAAAAAAGGAAGGAAATAAAAAGAGAAAGAAAGAAAGAAAGAAAGAAAGAAAGAAAGAAAGAAAGAAAGAAAGAAAGAAAGAAAGAAAGGGAAAAGGTAGAAGGAGAGGGGGAAGAAGAATTAAGAAAGGGAAAAACTAAGTAAATCATTTGTCATTGTTGAGTAGAAAACATGTGTTTATTGTCTTAGCTTAAACATTTTTGGAACCAAAGGTACAGTAGACCTCAAAGGTAAATTTCTCCTCAGTGACAATTTTTGACACATACTAGTTTTGTCCTTCCTGACAATCATGAGAACAAATGACATAAAAGAGCTATAATTATAGCTAGGCGCAGTAATGAATGTCTGTAATCCCAGCACTTGGGGAGGCAGAGGCCGGGGGATCTCTGTGAGTTCAAGGCCAGCCTGGTCTACAAAGTGAGTCCAGGTCAGCCAAGGCTACATAGAGAAACTCCTTCTAGGAAAAGAAAAAAAAAAAAAAAAAAAGGAACAAAACTCTTGTTACATGTCTATATCAGTATAAATTTAAGGTACAGCACAATGTTGGTCTAGCCTGAGGTAAATCCTGCTGGCCACCACCACACCATCATTGCTGACTTTCTGTCCAGCCAATCAGCCATCTATGACATTTAAAGACAGGAGGAATCTTTCTGCGTTACAGTCTGCACAGCAGCATCCTTACAAATTTACCTCAGCTACAATCTGTAGATTTCTTTTCCCCTCTGTTCTCTGGTTATTCTCCACCAGTTGTTCACATACCACCAAGTCCTCTCTTGGGTGGGGATAAGGCTATGAGAACAGAGGTTCACAGTTGTGGCTAGAAGGAAAGACTGAAAGAATGGCTGCTTTCTCATCCTTATCCTTTTATCTTTCTTTTTCAATGTCTCTATCTTCCCTGAACTGTCAGGCAGAAGATATACTTTCCAGATGGGCATGACTCTTCTGTTTTATCTTATCACATGATCTCAGCATATAGTGCATGCTCAATATATGATAAATAATTCATCAGCTACATGGAAAGAGAGTGTAGCAGACGTATCTAAAACATCAGACATGTGAGCCAAGATGACTGATGTCAATGGGAGTCACCATTCACCCCAAGAACTGGTAATGGCATTATTATACCCAACAAATTCTCTTCCAACCCAAGTGTAGCCAGTCGCCATTTGTCTACACAGAACAGTTGCCAGCCCTTGTGCTCTTCTCTTATGGACAGTAGAAATTTTTGGGGTTCAAATACCCGACCATCAACTTTCTCCATCAACTTGTGAACTGGAATGCAGAGAACAGAAGTGGTCTGATGGTTAACAAAGAAGCTGTGTAAGAGGTCCTGAGATCAAATGCAATGATAATGACTTGTCTATTAATAATTAAGAATCAGGTTTTAAAAGTATGTCTTAGAGAATAGCAGACACCCCATAGCATGGAGACTTCAGCCCTTACATTTTTTAAATTTGAGTTCATCAGCTTCAGTATAGCAGATAAAGCTTTCAAACTGATATTCTTCCTCTTCCTTTCACTATGGAACACTCAGCCACTTTGATGAATGTTATTTAGCAGGCAATAAACAGCTCATGTATACTCTTAGGCCTGTTAGCATTACAGAAGCCACTTAATGTTTTACACGGCATTGTGAGGGCATCATCCACACAGGGCCTCCCACTGTGATCCACACGTGATTGTACCCTTTTTTTTCACCTTAAGCCAAAAGCAGCTCCTAGCTAAATGCCAAGCTCACTAAGTTACAAATTTAGCATCTCTCAGAGGTGCTTGCTCACATGGTGCATTAGCCTGCTGCACAGGTTGATTAGCAATGCTCTCTCGGAGTAGTGTATTGACTCTCGTGGGCACTTATCATTTATCACACTTATGTTCATTTTATTCTTATCCCAATAATGACAGCTTTCATGTAAAATGAAAGGGGAAAATAAGATTAATACATCCTTAGGACACCTTTAACACCATGCACAAATACTCCGGCTGCTGAATCAAGCACATGTCTTCTCTGAATTTGGATTTTATTATCAATATTATTACTTCTCTCATTCAAAATGATCTAAAGACAATAACGTGTCACTTTTACAGGAATTATCAAGAAATAAAGATGGCAATAGGGGAAGGATGGGGAGGCAGGGAGAAGTTGGATGAGCTTTTGCATGTTCAGTGGAGTAGTGCAATAGAAAACCACACAGCCATCTGGCCAAGCGAATGTACATAAAGCTCAAACCTAGTCATTCAAGAGCAGATTAGAATGATGTCTTCAGCTCTGCTGTGCAGTCATTTTGAAGATGTTGCCGTGTTGACAGCCAAGAGCCTTTCTTGTCAAGTTTGCATGAAACCAAACAAGGACAATCTTCTTCTATGCACAAGTCCCAGTTTAAAATTAACAAAACAGACAGGCTTCAGGACACATGTTTATAATAGCGGAAGTCAGGAGGCTTAAGCTGGGGGGGAAAGGTGTGGGGGAGTGGGGCGGGGGATAGTGAGTTTGAGCCAGCTTGTGCTAAGTAGTAAGTTCTGGGCCAGTCTCTTGTGTATCTGAATCTTGTCTTAAAAATATCCCAAAACTCCTACTGTGGCTAGGATCTGTGTTGTTGTCCCTGTTACTGCCAAAGGCCACATGGGTGTTCATGGTCTGTGCTCCATCCTGAAGCCATGTTGATGTCCATGGACTATGCTGCCACTGGGGAATACACTGACCTGAGTAGCCTATGCTGCCAGCCGAGGCCATAGTGATGTCCATGGTTTGGGCTGCCTTGCCGGGCTTTCTCTAGTCCATGGGCCTACTGCAGGCCGGGACCACGTGCTTCCAGAAACCATGTGGAAGCCCATGATCTACGCTCTTGTTGAAGAAGGAGGTAGAAGGGCAGGGAGTGTAGGGGCCCACGGCCTGATGAAACCGTAAGTCTCAATGGGTCCATAGTTTAGGAGACAGCCCATTTGGTGACAGTGTTCATGGCTTCTGCTTTCTGGATGTAGTGGATACATGGTTTAATGCTAGGAGGAGAGAAGAATTGCCATGTAGAGTCCTTTTTAAGTCAGTTCTAGCACCCGTTGCCTACCCGCTTGACCCAGAGAGCATCACTGAGCTCAAAAAAAGTGTGTGTGTGTTGGGGGGGGTCTACTAGTGGTGGACTCAGAGGTTGGCTGGATGCCTTAGACAGTCCAATGAGTACCATTTATGGAGAACTGTAAGAACTGCAACAACTTGAGCAAGGAACAGTTAGAGAATTTTGCTAACTGCTGGTCTCTGGGATGCAGTGGGGGGGACTTTCAAACATAATCTCATAGGGGTAAATCATTCCCTTTAAGGCAACTATTGGGCCCGAGGCAAAGAGGTCTATCCACCCTTTGCCTGACTCTAATAAGAGTTTATTAGGGTTCCTTTTGACATCACTCAAAACTCTTGGGTCTACATGTACAGTGAGTTTCCTAAGCTATACCTAAAGCTTTAGCTGTTAGTTGAGAGGTGTTGGCTATGAAACCCAGGCCATTTTTGACCCTCCATTGTTAAAAGGAGGCCAAATTGGGGGATCAATTCTCAGAGAAGGTTTTTACCTGCTATTTGAAGTTTCATTTTGGGTGGTGAATGTTTCTACCCATCCAGAAAAGGTATCTATAAAAGTAGCAAGTGATGGTAGCCTACCTAACAGGCCAGATTTCAGTGAGTAATGTCTCCCATAGTTTGCCAGGATGTTGACCTTTCACTGTGTCCCCTTCCTGGCTAAGGGCTCTCTGTTTCAGATTTACTTGAGCACCAAAGTGGCATCTGGCTAAGACATACCATGCCAGGCTGTCCCGTCTATATATAACATACTTGGTGTGGGAAACTCACAAAGTTTTGTGGACTAGATTAAAATCCTAGAGAAGGACAGTTACCAGAGTCCTGCCAGTTGTTTCTGGGAAAATAATCTTTCTTTCTGGTGTCCTCTACCAGCCTGTGGAGTTGGGTGTCTTTTTTTGGTTGGTTGTTTGGTTGGTTGGTTGATTTTTCTTTTTGCATTCTCTATGTCCTCTTGGTTATAGCACAGAGATCAGGCAACACTGGGTCAGCATATATTAGCAGAATATCAATAGACCCCACAGGTCTTAGAGCCACTAGTTGGTAGCTAGGTCAGGAGCCTGGTTCCCTCTTACCTTGGGAGAATCATCTTTTTGATGTCCTTCCTCAGCAGTGGAGGATAACAACTCATAAGGAAAGCCAGATAGCCTGAAGGAAGGCCAAGATTTTATCTTTGTTTTTAATGACCTTTTCCCCAGCAGTGAAAAGCCTTCTGTATAGATCATACCATGGACCTGCACAATATCAACAGCACAGTAACCGGGTCCATGGTGGTGGACCTTCCTTTTCCCTAGCTGAGAATCTGGGTCAGAGTGATTAATTCTATTCTCTGGGCTGAGATGTATGTCCCCCAGGCTTGGGCCCAAATAGTTTCTCTTAAAGAAAATACTGCATCCCCTCCTCATACCTGCTTCCTTCTTTAATGAAACTTCTCCCATCCATGTAGCACACTGCATTGGGATCTTTCAGGGGGACACCCTGGACCACTTGGTTACCTCCAGACAGTCTTGGTTGAGCACATGCAGCTCATCATAAGTCAAGAGGGTAGCAGGATTGACGTATGTGGATTTCTCAAATTAGACTTGAGGGTGGTCCAGGAATAGGGTTTGGTAATGGGTCATATTTTAGATGGTCAGTATTCTGGTGTTTCTGGGAAGAGGGTCTCATCTCTGTGAGATGATATGAGTATCAGATCCTGACCCAGAGTTAACTTTTCTTCTCTTTTCACTATAATATTTTTAGCCACCACAGGTCTTAGACAGGTGAGCCATCCCGTGACCACAGGGTTCGATTGTTTGGATAGATATGCCACAGGGCACTTCCATCCTCCCGTGGTTTAGAGTAAAACCCCATTTGCGAAGCCTTTTGTTTCCTGGACAAACAGATGAAAAGATGTTGAGACATGAAAGTTGTGGGGTTGCAGCTGATGTCAGAGATGTTTTTAAAGCCTCAAATGCCTTTTATCCAATCTCAGTTCAAACTAGAGGCTCAGTGCCCACTTTGTGCTGGTGTATGAATGCCTTGCTATTTCTGCAATCCCTGGTATCCAGAGTTGGTGATACCCACCCATACTGAGGAACCCTCAAACCTGTCTCTTAGTCTTTGGAGTTGGGATAAGAAGTATGGCAGCAATCTTACTCTAAGACTGGCTCCTTTCCTTTTAAGTAGTAGCAGAGATAGGTGGCATCTGAAGTACAAAGTTGGGCTTTCTTAGCCAACATTACCTAGCTCAGGATCTGTAACTCTTACAGCAGTCCCTCAGTAGCACTTATACAATCTCTTTCAGTTTCAAAGGCAAGAAAGCGTTTGTCTACATAATGTAAGAATATGGCTCTGGGAAACCTCTGACAGAAGAGCAGGAGGTCTTAGTGTCCATTCAAATAGGATTGAAAATTTTTTAACTCTTTGGGGCAAACAGATCTAGGTAAGCTACAAGCTGCAGCCTCCCTCTGTGTCTGTTCATTCAAAAACAAAGATGGGTTGACCTATGTCTGCCAATGGGAGGCTGAACAATTCCTCTTTCAGTTCAAAAGAGTGTGCACCTGTTTCTCTGGAGCAATCAGACTCATTAGAGTATATGCATTTGAAACCATGGATGGATGGTCTCAACACTAATTCACTTCCCCCAGATCTTGGATGGGTCTACAACCAGAGATTCCAGGGTTGTTTTTGTTTTGGTTTGGTTTGGTTTGGTTTTTTTTGCTTTGTTTTTTTGTTTGTTTTCTCCAACAGGCATGAGAGGTATATTCCAGGGTGACGAACCAGAATGCCTAACTCTCTAAGCTGGACAATATGAATTGCGATCTCCCTTTTTATTTCCACCATCATTGAATATTGATTGACTGTTGTTTAATCTGGTCAGAGGTGTCTGAACTGATTAGCTGAACAACTATAGGAACTTTATGCTGGCCCAGTCCCAGCAGTTAGATTTCTGCACACACCTCCAAGAGTTTTTGTTGGAAAGTCTGTGTGGTTCATTTTTTCTCATGTGAACAAGGTGGCCAGTGATGGTTGGAATCATCACAGTGGGCTTGTGGGGATAAAAAAAAAAAACAGTGTGAAGGAAAGAGATGTGTGCCTATGGTTTCTCACATGGTACAACAGTATTATTATTTTTTTAATTGGGAGCAAGACTTTTAGCTAGAGATATTCTTCTGACAGAGGGCAGGATACCAAGTTTTATCTGTATATCTGTAAGTCTAACTGTCTCTCACCATCAGAGGTGATAGTGGCTTTCAGTCTATGCAAAAAAAAAGGAGGGGCAGTCAGACATTACCAAGAATGAGTGAGTTACTATATCCTTTTCTAGGTCAATGGAAGAAGTGGTGATCCAGGACCTACCTCAGGCCATTTTTCCTCTCGCCCTTTGGACTGCAATTTTTGATCAGTTAGCCTAGGAACTTCTTAAGAACTGACTGTGTTGCCCTGGTGTCTACTATGAAGTCAATCACTTTGCCCCAACTTTAAGTGTTAACCCTAAGCTTCTGTAGGCTTAAAGCATAGAAACCAGGACCCCATCACTTTTCCAACTGTAGTATGTATGAGGTGTTTTTTTTTTTTCCAATTAGGACATTCATTTTTCTGGTGTCCTTTCACCTTGTAATATGCACCTTGGCCTTTCTCTAATGGTGGCCTACTTGTCTCCTGGCTTCCTTTTTACCTGTTGTGCCAGATGGTCTTATTATCTGGGTTCTCTTATCCCAGTATGACCCTGATATATCTCTCAATAACTTTTCTGTTGTTAAATACCTTTTGAGTTATCTCTAGTAACTGAGACCTATTCATACTCTTTATGCTCCAAAATCTCCTGTATGACCTCACTTAGCTTTGATGTTTGTGGGCTTCCATACCACAGCTTGGAACCCAGACAGGAAAGTCTAGTGCTTCTTTACTTTGGTTGGTGTTAGGAACACAAGGAGGTCAGTTGGACAGAAACACTGTCAATTCAATAAACATTATTAGTCTGAGATCCCTGTCCAGACCCAGGACCACCTCATTAGCTTCATACTTCATGTGGTTCCTTTCTTCTGGTATGTACAGGATAGCCAATAACTGTTGGTAATGATCCCAGGTGGGCTGGTGGGTATTACAAAAACAGTCTGCAGGAGAGAGATGTGTGCCTGTGCTTTCTCAGAGAAAGGTGGTTCTGGGACTTCCAGTTGTACAGGTCACTGGTTGAAAAGAAAGCATATACTATAAATGAGGGTGGGGGCGTCTCACTCAGAGCCTTCCAGTAAAGTCAGAGGAGCCCAAGGAATCAGGTAAGGTAATCGAGCCATGCAGGAGACCTAAGCTCAGGGTAGGACTTGTAGTGGAAGAAGAGTAAAGGGGCTCTGGAATGGGGGACATCCTTCATCCAGGAAGGTAGGGATGGGTAGTACTACCTCCTCTGGGTTGCTGGATAGAATTTTTGGCACTTTTTACCCTTGGGCCTTAGCTACCAGAACCTTGATACCAGTTCTAAGGGACAGCTCCTGAGCAACAGAGGAGGCTGCTGTAAGAGACTTAGCCAATTATCTACGTAGGGAAACTAATCAGGGTAACCAGGATTTCCTGTGACCACCAGCCATAATGCTCAGGCCTTTTGGCAACCATACATGCCAGCAGACAGCAATTTGATGTCAAAAGAGAGCCATCCTAATTCACAAAGTTCCTTTCAAAAAACATTCTCTGTAGTCTGCTTCCCTGTCTTTATACACTTCCTAGAAATAGTGGAGGAAACAGTCCATAGGACTGAGCTGTTTAGAAGTAGAACTGCTCATAGTTTTGCTTTGTGGATGTTAATTCACAGAAAAAGTAACAAACTAATCAGAAAAGACAGAGACAGACAAAACAGAAACAAATCATAACAATAAGGAGAAAAGAGTTTCCACTTTGCATTTATACTCGTGAACAGTTGGGGAAGTGGGATGAAGGGACCCAGTGATACCTCACATAGATCCTAGACACTGGATTAGCATCCAAGTCTGTCGTCGCTTTGTGTCCAAACAGAAGGAAACTTAAACAGACTTATCTTCTAGAGGTAACAGACCAAGTGTCTCTCATTGAAGAAAATTAAACAGTGGTGTTGGAGGGGCTCAGGCAACTGCAAGGGCAGAGACCCTATCTTCTGGAGCCTTGGAATATCAGACTGGGCATTTCCTAAGTGGAAGTTCATGTCTCCCACCCACATGGAGACATGCAGGTTGGTCAACCTAGACAGTCCTGAGGAGATCTTGTTCAAAACTCCAAATATTATGGAATAAAGACCCAAAGGCCAGTCTGAATTAAGAGTCTGCATTAATATGCCAGTGATTGTTTGGAGAAAAACACTTCTCACAGAGCAGCCTCAAATGCATTTTATACAGAGCTTTTGAAGGCAAAGAACACTAAATAGCTACATCATGGTTGGCAGTTGTAGGAGAAAGTAAAGCAAGCAAGGAGTTTAACAAAAGCTAGGAACATACACCCAGTTGGACCATTTCAACCCTGAGTTTCTAGAAGAGATATGGATACTTTCTCAATGGACTTTTCATTGCAGAGTAGACAATGGGAGTTGGGTAGTTTTAGGTTAAACCATAGATAGCTCTAACTGAGACAAGATGGAGGAATTTTTGCCCTGTCACAGAAAAAAAATCTCAACTTATTATGAAAAATTCATTCTGTAGCCAGAAGCAAACACCTAATTTATTATGCTCCATAATTCTCTGGTACTTGAGAGCAGTTTCATTGATTTGATAGTACCTCATTAGAAAAAGAAAGAAATGAAAATATAATCACCATTTTTTTCAATACAACTTTCTTTAATTTTGAAAGCATGTACACCATAGTTTTTATAACTGATATGCAAAATACATAATTATATTGATGGTGTTGCTACATGAATAAATTAACATTTTATTATTTAACATTTTGCTTCACAAAGAATACACCAGATCTACTTGTGTCTACAGTTGGGTCCAAAAACGTAGTTACTTTATTTCTGAGATTTCTGAGTGTGCTTTGTCTTGAAAATCAATAAAGCTTTCAAACAAACAAACAAAAAACCTCAGCAATTTCCTACCCTTTCAAAATGATTTAGTATGATTTATCAGAGAAAAAGAAGACAATTTTGTAAGTCCAGAAGCAACCAGACCATCAGACATCTACCCAAATCATTTAAATGTCTTGATTTCTGAACATTGAGAAGCTCTTATACAAAGCAACTGGCCATGTCAATGGTGGTGTCTCTGACAGGGCAGTACTACTAATTAACAAAGACTCATTTTGACCTTCATATCCTTTTTTAAAAAATTGTGGTTGTGAAGGAGATAAGAAAAAAAAAATGCTATTTTAAAAGTATCTTTTATGAGCCAAGTTAGAGTTTAACTAAAAGATTACAAAAATTTTATGTATTTCTATTTCCTTGAGGACTAGAAGAGTAATGTGCCAAAAGGATGTCTATGGTTTATGTAATCCTAAAAGATAATCATTTATATTTGCTTATGAATATGGAAGGCAGAGACCAGCAGAAGGACAATGATAAGACAAAGATGGGTGGTACAACATCCAGATTTCTTTAACTTGGCAAGAGAAGGGTGGCACATGCCCATGTGTGTGCATATGAGCACCTGTGTGGGAACATGTCCATTTGCGTAAAGGTGCATCTGTGTAGACATGTACTTGGTGAGTGTTCTAGTCCTTTTGCCAACTTGTAACTTCAACCAGAGCAAGAGATGAAGCTTTTGTGCTAATATTTTTCTTGTAACACTGGTACATTGTCAAGGATAAGAATTTGTAGGCTGACGTTCCACTCAACTCATTGATGATCCAACACAAGATTATTCCATTATTCCCCGTAGAGCATTTAGTATACAAATTTAGGTACTGTCAGTTTGTCTTCTGAACTTGAAAGGTTATTCAGACTTTGAAAAATAGGCTAAAGCTCAAGGGTGTGGTTTTGGTTACCTGTATATTCCCCATATTATCTTCATAATTAAAACTAAAACTTTCAAAGATTTAGTGTTGTCTTTGTGAGATTATTGCTGCATAGGAACTTCATGCATCATTAACAAAAAGGAATTGAAAATAATTAGTTTATTGATTGACAGAATTGTAATAATAATAGCAAGTGGGGGGGATTTAACTCTTAATCTCTACAGTGTGAGATCACCAAGTGAGAAAATAACCGTTCTCCTAGAACATAGGTTGTGATTGTATTGTCAATTTCTGCATCCTCCATTGTCTTTTACCTCTGTCCAGAGGCCATAGTTAGAGCTGATAGACATATAGCCTAATCTACAATGGTAAATTATGTATTTCCATAATGCAATGTCTCAGAAAAAAAAAAAAAGAATAGTTACGCATTTTTAAGTCCATTCTTTCACTACTGAAGCAAATGGTCAGTAAGTACAGTCAGGTTCAAAATATATTGATGGAAAATACAACAAAGGAAAGAATCCAACATAGAGAAGTTTTAAATAAATCTTACCTATCTTTCTGCCAGGTGAGGTCATTCCTAGTCCAGGTGGCAGATGTTTATACAGGTGCTTAAAAATTAAAGATTGTTTCCAGTTTTAAAATGCTCTCAAGAGAGGTTGGCTATGATTTTCTTTAAAATGATCTCAAAAATGGAAGTTCTTACTATTAATTTCTACTTTGAAAGAAAAGTTTGCTATTGCATCACCCTTTTTTCCTTTAAGTTCATAGTGGATTTGTGTGTGTGTGTGTGTGTGTGTGTGTGTGTGTGTGTGTGTGTGATTTTTTGAGACAAGATTTGTCTGTGTAGCTTTTGCTGTCCTGAACTCACTTCGTAGATCAGGCTGGCCTCAAACTCACAGAGATCCACCTGCCTCTGCCTCCCAAGTGCTGGGACTAAGGGTGTGCACCACCACTACCCGGCTAAATTTCTTTTATACACTCATTTTTAAGTTATTTGTTTTTAAAATGGCCTTTGACAATTTTTTCTAGAAGGGATTACCAAAAACAAACAAACAAACAAACAAACAAAAAACTTCAGAGGAACATACTCAGTATAAAAAAATCATTAGCTCCTCAAAGTGAGCAATGAAGTACGTAAAAATTGTTAACTGTTACCACAACAGTGTAAGTCAGAGAAGCTGCCTATTCAAAACTATTATGTTCACAATCAGCACAAACAATAAAAAAATCTCCCAAATAAACAAATGTTGCATGAACATCCCTGTTTACCCTAAACAATTTTATCAATTTATCATTGAGAAAACTATTTTAGCCTTTTAAGCCATCTTGGTTGAAAAATAAGCAAAGTCAACCTTACACTATTTGGTTTTTATTGTCTGTATATACATTACTACTGACCAGGATCTAAAACACAGGAGAAAAAAATTAACAAATCTTCCTGAAATTCCCAAGGGAGGACAGCCCAAATTACCAGCAATGACTTGATTGTAGGTGCTCACAAATTTCCCCAAAGTTTCTACTTTCTTACTGTAGGGGAATTTTAATCAAGCAACATGGCTGCTCTGATCACATCCAAAGACCTTCTAGGTCTAATTGATCTGGCTGGAATGCAGACACATCCTTAGTACAAACCTTTAATCCCAAATAAAGGAGGTAAAGTTAGTTGGTGGAAGGGAGCACCTGTGTCTGAAAGTGTTGTCTAATTGGGAGGTAGACAAAGGAACAATAAGAAAAAGATTTGACAGAATAGGATATTCCCAGCTCTTACAAGAATGGAGAGAAAAGAGAAGCTACTTGACAGAGCAGCACAGAGAAGGGAGGAGGCTGTTTTACTGGGACAATTGTACAAAGACGGGTTGCAGAGAGAGAACCAGCGAGACACAGGTTAAGACAGAATGAGCCAGTGAATGAGAAGGAGCAAGAAGTGCTAGAGATAGTTTGAGGAAAAAGAAAAAGCAATTTAGTTAGAAACTGAGAAAAGCCAGTTTGAATCGGTCAGCTTGGAGAGGAGTTTGAGCCAGAACAGTTGAGATGAACCAGTCAGCTAGAGTTTAGGAAGATAAGCAGTAATCTCAGAGGCTGAAAACATTCTTAGCCTAGATTAGCTTGTACTTGGCCTAGGTTAGCAGACAGAGGCAGTAAGCCTCTGAGATGACAGGAATTATTAGGTGAATAAAAAACATGTATCTTAAAAATGTGGCAATATCCAGTTGTGGAAAAGTGCCATTTAGATTAGACAATCAGAGAAACACTGCAATAATAGCTGTTAAGACTAGTTTATCTGTAATATTCTTTAACTCCTGTGATCTGAAGAACCAATTCAAGAACCTCAATTGTTCTCTTAGTTAAGTTCTCTTTGCATTCGCTATAGAAATACAGTATTTGTGTAAACAAAGGTATAAAACCTTTCTCTGTAAGGTTTTGCTTTTTCTCTGTAAAGACATGAATGTGTTTAGAAAAACAAATATGTTCATTTATCAAGATATTCCACTTTCACTTTTTTCTATATTTAAAAGAATTCCTGTTTAATTTATTTAATGGAGTTAAAACTTGTGCATCCAGCAAAGGTGCGTTTGCTCTGACAATCCGTACAGTGCCTCAGCACAGGGATAACTTTTCTCAGGACGAAGCCAGCAGCCTCACCAAGCTCTGCATTTTCGTAAGAGCAGACATCCTCAACAGAGGCTTCCTTCAGTCTTGAGGAGTCACAAGTTCCCCCTCCCCCACATGAGGTCCAGCTGCTTCCCATGCTCTCCCAGTTCTCCAAGAGGCTTTAGAACTCTTGAAGAGCATCTAGGGGAAGGCACAGTATACACATTAGGTAGGTAGTTAGTGTAATCATTAAAGAAATGATCTAGGCATTGAACTTGTTATCTACTGGCTACCAAGGCTAAGAAAAGTATCTCTAAATAAATAGCTGTTGGGAAGGTGTAGGTGGGAGTATATTCCTACAAGATAGAAGGAGTGAATAGATAAGGAGCTGTTGCCTTAGCTTACCTTAATTATCTATAAATGCTTCATAAATTTATGTGCCTGATCAATTTCTCCCAGGAATGTTACTGAATATTTAATGCATAGCAGTGTGTTGGGCCCCACAAGAGAATTTGCATAGGTATACATCAATGTTTTATCAAAAAGGTGGACTTAGAGTCTGTAGGAAAATACACTGTATGCATTGAAGACTGCCATAATTATATTAATCATGGCCATAATGGCACAATAGATCATAGGTGATAAGCAAGTCCTGGGGAAGATATGAGACATTAGCATTCAGGGGCATTTCCTGCTACAGAGATGGGTAGAGAAGTGGCAGACATTTGTCTTTGTCTTATTCTAAGACTGTCCTTTTACCCCAGCACCAAAGGAGTTGGGGTAACACATATTGCAGTCAGTTTTACCTTCCAACCATTGGACAAAACATAACTTGGTCTTTATGAAATTAGATAGATAGATAGATAGATAGATAGATAGATAGATAGATAGATAGACAGATAGATAGATGTGTGTTTAGATGTGATTGAAAAAGACATGCTTATTTGTATTCATTGTAACGTAAATGCATCTACGCTCACCTTTTGGTTAAGCTGCAGCTGAATCAATCAACTCCATCCACTAATGGTGGAAACAGATGGAAACACAATGAGCTTCTGAATCTCCCTCCAGGGCATTGTAGAGGATGCTGCACCCTTACCCGAAAACTGCTCAGTTTTGCAATAAAGTTGGCCAATGTAGACATAGTCCTATATTTCCACTAATTTTGAATTAATACTTTAGAAGCCAGCAGCTGACAATGAGCCTGAACAGTTGGCATCACACCTGAGGCCTCCTTTAAAAGACCATTCTCATCAGAGTCAAACACGGGAGGATATATTAGAGGGGAAATTAGTACATTTTCTCTGAGATGACTTAAGTAGAGTTTTCTCCCAAACTAATTAAGATTCTATTCTATTTCGGAAGCTGATGTTAGGAGCAGACATTCTGTTTGGGAATTATTTATAAATGAATGCAGAAGATTGCTGAGCACTCGAAACGATACTTTTTGCCCAGTGAAGGCTCAATAAAAATGCTTGAGGAAAACAAATAAGTACAAAACAGTATTTTAAACACAAGGGCAATTGTCCAAGGTGAATGAATACGGTGTACAACCTTAAATATAAGCAACATGTAAGTTGTTAAAAGTAGAACACGCAGCACATTCTGCTGTTAAAAACAACCTGAATTCCCGGTATTAAGCTTTTGTGCTCAGAATTTCTAGATGCGTGGGGGAACCAGTCAGGTTATGTGAGTTATAATACAGGTTGTAAAGAAAGATAAGTGAATGTACATTTTGTTTTCTTTAGTGTGTGCCTGTGTATGTAGTGCATGTGTTTGCGTATATGTGAACATGCATATGCACACTCCATGCACCAATGTCTGCTCTCGCTTAGACCAGAGGAAGGCACAGTGTCTTCCTTGATCACTTGATCACTTGCTGTTTTATTTTCTTGAGATAGAGTCTTTCACTGAAGGTCAACATTTTGACTGAACTGACTGGCCAGTGAGGTTCCAGAATCTTCTTGTCACCATCCACCCCCAGCTCTGTATTTACCAGCACATGTGACAGGCTGGCTCCATTCACATACACACACACACACACACACACACACACTTCATTTTATTCTGAACATATTTGATATACTATGAGTTATAATACAGGTTGAAAATAAGTATATTTAAATATACATTTTCTTTAGTGTGTACAGGTGTCTGTGTGTCTGTGGGTCTGTGTGTGAACATATATACATACACACACACACACACACACACACACATATGGTACTAGGGCTCCAACTTGCACAACAAGCACATTATCCACTGAGCCTTCTCTCTTGTTTTTCAAAAATAAATGTTAACCTCATACATTGGATGTGATGTTCAAGCAACTGAATTGAAAAAGATCAGCTGGCTTAAACACAGAAATGCTAACATAAAATAGAAGAAAATAGTTTTGCCTGCTGCTTTAGTAAGCAGTAAAAACTTTCTCATTTGTACTCTGCATATTTGTGCAATGTAATTGGTAGAATGTTTGTACAGTATGCATGAAGACATGGGTTCAAGCCCCTCTACTCATAAACTAAGTCTGAAAAACACACTTGAAACCCTAACACCTGAGAGGTAAAGGTAGGAGATCAGAAGTTCTGTGTCATCCTCAGTTACACAAAGAGTTTAAACCCAGGCTGGACTACATGAAATTCTTTCTGAAAGAAAGAAGGAGGAGGAGGAAGAAAAAGAGGAGGAAGAAAGAGAAAAAGACAAAGAGACAGAGAGAGAGATAAAGAGTCAGAGACAGACATGAAGAGGGAGGAAGGAGGGAGGAAGGGACAGAGGGAAGAGAGGTAATATTTAAAAAGCAAAGCTTTTCTATGTGCTATATTTTTAATGAATTCTTAACTAATAAAGAACTGCAGAGTCTGTGACCATTACTTCTCTGAGGGGAAAAAAAAATCAACTGTAGCCCAGACTATCCAAAGAGAGGGCAAGCGGTGTTGGTCAATAGCAATCAGGCAATACAAATTGACCAGCAGGGTTTCTGTTCCCACTCTTTCTGCTGTGCTACACCGTGCCTCCTGAGAACCCCGGCAGTAGGTTGTCTGGGCACCCCAGATCTCATACGATGACGAGAAACGGCTTAGATGATATTATTTGTCTGTGTAATTCTTAGCTTCACGTTTGCCTAGAGGTTGGGAATCCTCAAGTTGACTGCACCTCATTTGCTAAGAAGGTAGAGATGAAGTTAATGATCAGCTAATTTTAGAAGAGAAAATACTCAGATGAAATGCTTCATTCACTCTTTGGACTGTCAGATCGTATCCCTGATGCCCTATTTGCCATGGAGTTTTAGAGTTAAGGCTTTATGGCCTGATAACCATAGGTAAGCCGGCATTGTGACCAGAGCTCGCGGTGTCCGAGTGTAAATCCCTCCCGCGATTGCTTGGAACTGTTTCGATTTCTGTTGGAGGTCTCAGCTTCCTCTTGAGTTCATCAGGGGAGGTCATAGAGTTCTCCTAACAAGCCACCACTTGCTGCTGAACATGGAGCCTTCAAGATGTACTTAACCTTGATGGAGGGAAACCTTGTATCTAATAAACAGGAATAAAAATTCCAAATTACTGCAAAGCACCGCGGCAGGCGAGCTAGAATTCCAGTCATATAAAACCTCTGTTTACAGTAAGATGATGCCATGAATCACAATGACACTCTAAGGATTCAACTACCTACCTAGTCACATTCCGTCTATTTATATTATATAATCTCATTTTCATACAAGCTTATTACACATATTAAAGCCATACTTTTCCTTGTACAGGCAAGATCCATTGATAAAACAATGACATGAACTAACACCCTCCCTAAATAAAGTTGCGCCAGTACCACCGCATGTTAATGGACCTATTTCATTGTTAATGTGACTGACTGTTTATTGATTCTTGCAGGAACCCAGCAAGGGCTTCAGAGCACAATTTAGTTTGGAGAGCTCTGGGCCCAACATCTATGCTCAATTACAACTTTCAGAAGGGGCGATCAATAAAATTTAAATTGCTTATGGTAATCACAACTTCAAATCATTGGGATCAGCATAAGCAATCTGCTGACCCCAGCCAAGCTCCTAAATTGAAACCTGTAATGAGTGGTCATTTAGTTTGGGTCCATTCATATTATTTTGCAGGCAGGTGATGAACAATTAAAGATCAGTCTGCACCTTCCTCGCACAACATTCCCATCTGTATTCCCAAAGTATTAATATGCAGTAACCCTCAGGTTCACGCTTTTCCACTTCTTTAATGGGTATTCTGTATGAATAAGCAATTATATTTTCTATTAAACAATTTCAGTGTAATTGAATTAGCAGTTATAATATTGCTAGGGCAAGCAAAAGCTTTCCTAGGGAAAAATTAAGTGATATTGGGTAGTGCAAATTAATTTATAGAACTGAAAAATGTAACCAATTAAATAGAATTGCCTCAGCCTCCCCCTCCTCCAAAATACAATTAAGCAGCACATTGTTTCAAAGAGTATGTTTCAGAGCAATTTGTTTTCAATCATAATAGCTGTTTTTCATTCATTATGAAAAGCTGTCTATTATAATGAAAATTTCATAGGCAGTTTTCCTTGACAAAGCAGGTTGCAAGTTTAAACAAAGATAGCCTGCAGATTACTTCCTTGATATGGAGTCACCTTAGAATTACATTTTAATAAATCATTGAAAATAAATCTTCTGCATTACAGCATGAAGGGTTAGAGAAAGAAAAAGCAAATAGAAAGAAACAAATCAATGGAAATCTCCTGCTGCCAATATAATAATAGATGGACCAATGCTGTTACCGAAGTGTAACACACACACACACACACACACAGCCAAAGAGGAAATGTAAGACAAATATCATGGAAGTCAACTGTCACAAGTGAGAGCTGAGGAATAACCCCATCTTAGCCATTCATCATTCCCGCAGTGCCTTCTCCGAGCACTTGGCTGAATTATAAACTAGGGTGTTTAGGCCACTCTTCCTCCACCTAATGAGATGGCCATCTTTGGGTAACCGCTAACGTTTGAAGCACAGTCTCAAGTTTTTTCCAAGGCAAAATTTCTAAATATCTCATAAGCAGGCAGTGCAAGACATTAGTAGTCAATATACCTCATAAACCTGATGTGACATCTTTTATTAATGCCTAGCTCTGGAAAGATCAGTACAGAAGCTGCGAGTCTCTCCACAGGCATTCCACACAAAGGATGGGCCTGGTACCTCAGAGGCCAGAAGAACTTCAAGGTGTTCTTGCAGGAGGGAGAGGTCAGGTTGAAAGTGTGGGAAGAGGGAGAAAGAGCGGACTGGACCACCCAGAGAAATGCTGCAGGGCCTCTGTTATCTCGCACCTGCTTCTGACCAGACCAGCAGGTGGGACTGAAACTAAGGGAGACTGGGGAGGAAAATGAAGCTTATCGGCCTCAGAATCTGAGGGGACAGGATCTTTGAGTTGATTGCCTGAGGACAGAGCAAGGGAGAGGACTCGGAATAGCTAAGTCTCCCACTTGGGGGAAATGGAGAAGCTTGATGATACTGTCTACTAGTCAGAGAATGTAACTGAGAAATTTGGAGGAGACACAACATATGTACATATATGTGGGAAGTGTGTTATCTGTGTGCATTAATTAATAATATTTCCAACACCCTAAAATTGCTTAATGCTGTTTCCTCTACATCTATCAGGATGGTAGTGACTGAAAAGTATTTAACATAGAAATAAAGGCTCATATTTATCTTTACATATACCCATGGTTTTAACTTTATGTACATGTATGTACATATATGTACATGTATGTATATGTATGTATATATGCATTAGTGGGGTCCAACATCTGCATATAGTGCATACTAGCCAAACTCAGTTTGAGTACTGGGCCATTGTGGAAGGGCATAGAGTCTGTTCTTGGGAAGATTTTCTAAAACTAGAACCCAATACTGTATTTGTCTCTGGTTAGGTCTAAGATTTAAAGACGTGCATTGACTCCTTTAAAATGCAAGGATAATGGTGGATGTGTTGTGTCTTTTCTTTATCCTTAGGAACCTTAGGATGAACACAGTAGCACGTTCCTCTTAACCCAATATTTGAAAAATTAAATTTCTTTAAAGAACAGAGAGATCAGATTTCTCCCATTGAGGAAAAGTGGTGAAAATAAATATTTCCAGGGCTGATTCTTAACAGCATAATAAACTGCTTTTATTTTAAAACTGTGAAGACATCATAGAGCCTAGCATGAAGTTAGAGTAGAAATATTCACTTCTAAATGCATCTCTATATCTGAAATTATGATTACATAGAAGTCCATGTGCTTAAGTGTCCATATATCTAGAAACATAGTCTATATGCATTATATTTTTACTGTTCAACAACTTTGATGAACATAGTTTGTCTCTTAATTATAAATGGATCTACATACACAGATAAAAACATCAAAGTGATTGTGTATAATTTGTTTATCTACTTTACTGTTATATTTTAGATTATTTTTCATTTTCCCTCATGGGAATGCATCTTTCATCTGCATGTATGTCTATACACATGTGTGTGGTGCTGGCAGAGGTCACATGCTGTAGTCATTTGTTGCAGAACAAACCCTGGTAATAGGCACTTGTTCCCAGCATGAGGATTAGCTCAGAACCATCCTTCCTTCACATTCGTCCTGTTATTAGATGTCTGATTTCCCTTTCTTGATCCTCCCAAGCGCTGTCTTTCCTGGCCATTCAGAGGGATTAACTATGTTTTCTACTATCTACAAGTGTCCAAGAGGCTCAATATTGATGCCCTGGACTTCCCCTAATGCACCTTTACCCAGAGAGCTTTACTGCTCACAGGGAAAATTATGTCTATGATGATTTATCCGTGACCTCTTCCTCTTTGATTTTACAAGTCAGCCTTCCCAGTCAAATTCAAATAGATGAGATACGCAAAAGAGACTAAATCATTGCTGCTTAATAATTTGACATATATCCTTGCAAAACTTCCAGAGTTTTATCTATAAAGGTGTGTAGTCCTAACATTTAAAACTTGACCACCCAAATTACTTTCTATTTAAAATTATTTCTGTGAGCAAACTGTTATTAATAAGTTGCAGCCTAGGAGATAGGAAGTACATTGTGTTCAGATTTAACAATTGGAATGCCTCTTCCAGCTCTGCCTCTAGCAGTGTGACTAGTCAGCAAATCATGAAATTTCTCTAGACCAGAAGGTTTTAGCGAGGTTTCTCTGGAGGAACAGAATGGATAGAATGTATATAGATTACAACATGGATGTGTTATAGTGGGTGGTACAATAAAGGCTGGGTAACCCAGTGGTTACTGTATGCCAACTGTGCTGAAAAAAACAGTATCTGTCTCATTTAAGAAACCAGAGAATGGATGTCTCAGCAGTCCCAGTCTGTCATGGAAGGCCTGGAGGATTCCGGGAGAACTGCTAGTCTTTGTCCACAGGGAAGCTGAAGAAGTAAGTGGGGGATCTGTGAAGCTGCAGAGACAAAACAGAGACCTTCACCAGCAAGAGGCAAAGGCAGGCATGGAGGCAGCATTTCTTTTCCTCTGATCTCTCTATATCTACGCTGTCAGAAGTTTTTGTCCATTCTAGGAGAAGGCCTTCTATCCTCAGCTAAGTCCTCCTGGAAATACTTTCACAGCCTTTATCAGAGGTGAGATGACTGTCAAAATTAATCATCACATGATATCATCCCATCTGGAAAATACAAGGGTTCCAAAGGGTCCTTTTAGCTCCAACTTTTCCTAATATTAAACGTACCTCCTCTTTGAAAGACAAACTTGGACTCCCTACATATTGTGCAATGTTTGGTTGTGAGTCTTGGCATCTATTCTGAGGCACTGTTGGGTAGAGCCTCTCAGAGGACAACTCTGTCAGGCTCCTGTCTGCAAGCTTAGCAGAGTCTGGTTCAAGGTGTCAGTGGTTGACACTTTCTGATAGGTTGGGACTTTGGTTGGGCCAGGCATTGGTTGGGTACTCCCTCAAGCTCTGTTCTATCTGCTCTACCTTTACCCCTCAACATCTTGAAGGCAGGGTAAACTTTGGGTCAAAGTTGTGGGTGGGTTGGTGTTCTCCTCCCTCTACTAGGAGACTAGTCTAGTTAGAGGGTGTCCTCTTCCATCTCTATGGCCTCTGCTACTAGGAGTCTCTGCTTCAGTTCCCTTCCTATCCTCCCAGGAGCCTACCCTGACTAAAGTGGGAGAAAAGGGAAAAGGACCTGAAGGTGACAGGAACTCCACAAGAAGACCAACAGAGCCAACTAAGCAGGGCCTGGAGGGGCTTGCTGAGACTGAAGGCCATTCAAATTTGGAGGCCATTCAAGGAGAATACATGTGAAGTAAAAGGGGAAAACCAGAGACTATAAACAAACTACCAAAATGAGGGGAGGGCAGATTATTCCTAGAAGTTGGTCCTCAACCAAGGGCCATGCATGAAGTGGACCTAAGCCCTCTACAAAGATGTAGCTGATGGGCAGCTTAGGCTTCATGTGGGTCCTCTAGTAAAGGAAGTGGGAGATGGATTCACTTGCCAGCTTTTTGATCACTCCCCAACCCCCCCCCACCACAGGTGAAGAGGACATGCTCAGCCCTGATGCTGGGAAGGGTGGGAAAGGAACTTCCTAGCAGTTGGTCCTCACTAGAAACCAACCCAGTCAACCTCTGCAGACTTTCAGGCTCCAGATATTGAAATTGTATAAAATACATACTATGTATGGTATATATGCAGCATATGCATATAATTAGTTATATGAACATGAGATTTCATTTAAGTATCTGTATTTCAATAAGTATTGATCCATATGCCCAAATAATATAATATGATAACACTACAGTTCTAGTTTGCTCTCTGTTCCTGGGAAAAACACCATGAACAAAATCAACTTGGGGAAGAAAGGGTTTATTTCAGCTTAGATTTTACAGGCCATTATTAAAATAAGTCAGGTTGAGAACTCACGGCAGAAGCTGGAAGCAAGAACTGAAGCAAGAATCATAGAGGAATGTCATGCTGCGTACTGGCTTGCTTCCATGGATAGCTCAGCCTGATTTCTTATACCACCTAGAACCACCTACACAGGCATGGCACCACACACAGTGCCCTGTCCCCTACCACCACCCCCAAATCAGGTATTAATCAAGAAAGTGCTCCACAGACTTACTTGCAGGCCAATTTGATACAGGCATTTGCTCAAGTTTTCTTGAAGTTCCCTTTTTCCAGATGACCATGACTTTTGCCAAACTGACAAAAACTAAGCAGTACAACCACCAGAATATTCAGTGTGTTGATGTTGTTCATAGCAGACTGTTGATGTACAAAACAGTGGGTTATTGAATTAAATTGCTAGACTTTGAAATCTCAAAAAAAGTACATTTTAAGAAAGAGCTCTCTATGAATCACTTTTCTTTTGCTGTGATGAGTCATGCTAACAGGGAAGTTGCCATGGGAAGCTTACTCTGGCTTATGTTACCAGGTGGGAGAGAGTTCATCATGGTGGGGAGGTGTGGAAGCAGGGGGTAGGTACAGCAGCAGGAGCAGGAAGCTAAGAGAACTGCGCATTCCATGACACAGAAGCAGCAGAGAGGGTGAACTGGGAGTGAGGCGAGAGGATGATCTATCACGATTGCCCCCACCCTGGTGACATACTTCCTCCAGCAAGAGGGCACCGCCCCATAGCCTCCCCAAACAATGCCACCAACTGAGACCAAGGATTTAAATCCAGGAGCCTATAGAGGGCATTCCATATTCAAACCACCATAAGCTCCTAAATTCAACCGATTTTCACATCAGAAAGGTGCCTAAATATATCCCCTTCCCTTTGAAGCCCAGGAGGGCACTGCTACCTCTAAATTGCCTCTTCGGGTTTTTAACAACTTCTTAGATGGGTTTACAGAGCACATGGGAGAAGTAGAAGAGATATTCCCTGTCAGCATTCTGGCTTCCTATCAGAGTCTAGATGTCTCTGTGGAATTTCGATTTTCTTATGAGACAGCATTTCCCATTTGCTTTGCATTTGTGTGAGTGTGTGTGTGTGTGTGTGTATGTGTGTGTGTGTGTGTGTTTCCTTCAATGAGGATGTGAGTCCTGAGAAGGTAAGTTTCAAAACATGATTATCAAATTTAAGACATACTTTGTTGATGATGGTTGCACACAACTGTAATCCTAGCACTTGCGTTTTGGAAACAGGAGGATCAGGATTCCAGAGTCAAACTTGGCTAGTGAGCAAATTCAAAGCCAACCAGTATATCTGAGATACATTCTCAAGGAAAGAAAGAGGAAGAAAGAAAAAGAGTGGGGAAGGAGGAAGGGAGGGAGAGAGGGAGGGAGGGAGAGAAGGAGGGAGGGAGGGAGGGAGGGAGAGAGGCAGGGAGAGAGGGAGAGAGGGAGGGAGGGAAAGAGGGAAGGAAGGAAGGAAGGAAAACAGGATGGAAAGAAAGAAGGGAGGAAAGGAGGGAAGAAGGGTGGATAAAGAGAGAGTTTGGATCCCCAGAATCCACTTAAAGTCACGTGGTAGCATGATTTGAGATTTGGGAGTTAGAGACAGGGCAATAGCAAGCTTGTAGCAGACCAGAAAACCTGACATATGCAGGGGTGAACAAGAGACCATGTCTCAAAAAAGGTGGAAGATGAGAAATGACACCCAAGCTTGTCCTCTGACCTCTACATACATAAAAATATGCACCCACTTCACTCATTCTCACCTACATATATCATACATTGATACATTATAAAAATAAAAGGGCCATAGAGCATCATGTTCATTGAAGTGCAGGCGTTAATAAGTTTTTGAAGATCTCTTAGGAATATATTTAAATCTTGGCTACTTTATGCAAGTTTAAGAAAGTGATTAAGATCATTGGCTCTAGAGTTAAAAACTACAGCAGACAGGGACTAACATCAGTGTCCATCTCTAAAGTTCCATGAGGGTCAGTGAAGTAAGTACTTAAGTAAGCTCTCAAGGCAGCATGTGTCAAGTGTTAAACAAATCTCTCTACTGCATTCTTGTTAGTGGTGTTATGAACTTATGAACAGTATTGGCAGCCCTGAGTCTTTCCAAAGTGTCCCAGATTTCCTGGGTGCTTTGTATTAGGTTTTTTGTTGTTGTTGTTGTTTTGTTTTTGTTTTTTTAGGTTGAACATTTTCATTGACTGATGAATCCGCTTCTTTTATCGTACCTTCAACCCTTGAGATTTCCCTCTTTCATCTCTTGTGTCCTGTTGGTGATGCTTGCATCTGTAGTTCCTGTTCGCTTACTTGCATTTTCCATTTCCAACATTCAATCAGTTTGTATTTTCTTTATGGCTTCTATTTCTATTTTCAGGTCTTGAACAGTTTCACCAACTGTTTTTTTTCTTGGCCTTCTTGGCTTTCTTTAAGAAATCTATTGAATTCCTCCAAATTTTTGTTTGTCTTTTCCTCGATTTCTTTAAGGGATTTTTTCATTTCCTCTTTGTACTTCTATCTTCATCATAAAGTTGGCTTTAAGGTCATTTTCTTGTGCTTCAGCTGCATTGGAATATTCAAGTATTGTTGTCATAGGATAGCTGAGCTGTGGTGGTGCCATATTGCCCTGGCTGTTGCTGTGCTCTTACACTGGACGTTAGGCATCTGGGTTTGGCATAATTATATGTCTAGGTGTTGATTTGTCTTTGTTGGATGGGTGTTTTGTTCTTTTTCTTCTGTTTTCTCTTTGGTCTTCTGGTCTTTGTGGCCTGTATTGCAGGCAGCTGGCATGACCTCTGAGCGAATAGGGAGTTTCTGTCCCCGTTCGGGATTGGATTTCTGGTAGCTGACTTGGCCTTTGATACAGCAGGGATGCTCTGTAGTGTGGGCATTGGATTGGTTGATGAGGAGGGGAGTGGCGATTGAAGACCCTGAGTGAGTGGAAGACGTCCATTTGTGGGTTGCCTATCTGCGGTTCTGGCCGCTGGTGCAGTATCTGAGAGAGCAGGGAGTCTGCCCGAGTTAGCCTGTCTGTTTTTATGCTTGCTCGGCCTGCAGCTTGTTTCTTGCCTGGAGTGGTCTGCTAATGAGATTCAAAGTAAAGGTCCTTCCTAAGAGGGTGTCAGGGCAACTGTGGGTGTTAGGGGAAGGGTCAGTGCACACCTGTGCATGTGCACACAGAGGCCATAAGTCAATGCCAAAGGTTCTCTTTTATCATTCTCCGCATTCTTTTGAAAGAGCATCTCCTGATGGATGTGGAACTCACAGCTCATTCAGACCGGTTATAGAGCAAGCTTTTTACATTCTTCTTTCTCTGCCTCCCAGCCCATGACTACAGGTGCCAATCTCCATGCCCTATTTGTTTTTGTTTTTGTTTGTTTGATTTTGTAATTGTTGTTTTGAGACAGGGTTTCTCTGTGTAGCCTTGGCTGTCCTGGACTCACCTTGTAGATCTAGCTTGCCTCGAACTCACAGAGATCTGTCTTCTGCTGACTTCCATAGTGCTGGGATTACAGGCATGTGCCGCTGCACCCTGTTTGTCCTGCTCGTATTTTAATGTGACTTCTGTGAACAGAACTCACCGCAAGCTCTTTGCCCACTGAGTCACCTCCTCAGCTGCTGATCTCTCACTTCTTATAGACACACTCTAACTCATCCGTATTTGGTGGCAAGCTTGGGAGTATTCACTAGTACACACGTGTATGGAGTTCTTTCAGAGAAAAACCATCTTGTGTCATAGAGAAGTAATGGGAACTAGAGATATGCTTTAAACCAGTATTCCTAATTGGAAATGTCGTGAAAGAGAGAACTTTGCAGCTCTCCTGAGTTCTCGAGATTTTGTACACTGTCCACGTTTAGCTCCTCAGTCAGGCCTGCCATTTTATGTGTGATATAATACTGCTTAGGGTTATCAATCTTTAAAAAAGTATACCATTGCTTTATAGCCACTCCTGCTTTGCAATACAAATGACATAATTACTTGCTCTGGCTGGAGGGGGTCCAGATCCTCTAGTTCATTTATTAAATGCAAATCTTATTAAGTATTTTATCCTAAAATGGCTAATGCAGAAAGGGCAGTCCTCGACTAAGATGGACAACATGCCCAAAAAATAAATACTAGGCGAGTAATGAAAGCTGAATTAAATCAGCCTACTGGAAACCAAATTGATTACTTATTGAAATATGTTAACATGGTGTAATGGGTAACTGCCAGAGTCAGATATACAATAATATTACATGAATCACTGTCAGATAATCACAAAGGTTTATAAGACCAGGCAGAAAGTTTAAAGCTTTCTCACTACAAATCTAGATGGTTATAAAAAAAAATATGCAGGTGGTCATCTGCATATTATATGGACCAACTAAAATGACCCTTTTGGCTTTTTCCAATTCTGTCTCTCTCCCTCTCTTTTTTTAACCTTCTTTTTCTTCTAAAGTCATTTGTCTGGTGACATAGAGAAAAACAGGCAGGGCTTATTGTATAAAACCTTCCCAGAAACCCTCAAGAATGCCAAAGACAGTGGGCCTCTGCTGGCTTTGTTTTAAGATTTTGCCTGTTTCAAGTTGCTCTTCCAAATGCTTTCTATAATAAAAATGTATAATATACAAAACATATTCTTTTTGTATGCAACAGTATCATGTGGGGACAGTAACAAGTAGCCCATGTACTCCACTGCAGCAGCCCAGGAAGACACTGTTTCTGTCTGGGGAACTATGTAGAGTGGAAAACACCTCTTCAGACTTAGAAGAGCTTTAAGCTAGAAATTATGCTGAAAGTAATCGCAATAAATTGTTTGATTGCCTCAAAGTATGGGTTTCTAAAGTATATCCATTATCACTTTTTTAAACAATGCTCTTAGAGTCCAGTTCAAAAAATAATCTCAATGTAACTTTGAAAACTAAATCGCTACACCTTGTGCCTTTCAGTTACAGGACATTTTATGGTTGTTATTCTCTAAGTCAATTGTAATTGTTCAAGATAAAAAAAAAATACCTACCTCTTCTCTGAGACTGTTTATCCAACCAAAGACCATGCATGGATATAACCTACAACCCCTGCTCAGACATAGCCCATGGGAGCTCAGTATCCAAGTGGGTTCCCTAGTAAGGAGGACAGGAATTGTTTCTGACATGAACTCAAGGTCTGGCTCATTGAGCTTCCCCTCCCCACCAAGGGAGGAGCAGCCTTGCTAGGCTACAGATAAGGACATTGCAACCATCCTGAAGATACCTGATTAGCTAGGGCCAGATGGAAGGAAAGGAGAACACCCCCTCTCAGTGGACTCGGAAGGGGGCAGGAAGGAGATGAGGGAGGGAGGGGAGGATTGGGAGGGAAAGAAGGAGAGGGCTACAGCTGGGATACAAGTGAGTGTATAAAATTATTTAAAAATAAAAAATATTATTAAAAAAGCATTTAAATAAAGTTTCCCAGCACTTAGATACCCACAGGAAAAAAAGATGAGTCAGAAAAGAAGTACAAATTCCAATAAATATAGTACCTTTAAGCTCCCATAAGCCTCAGTTTCCCCATGTACATGTTTGAAACACATCCTTACAACCTCCCAGATTGACAAGGTATTTAACAATTTTGACTGTATGATCAAAGAGAACTCAACAAAGAGAGAAAAAAAAGCAAGTGTCTCATGCTGAGAAGAAAGTGTTTTCATTAGCACATCATGGGGGTGCCCCTTTGAACGTATGTTAATTTGCGTTAACGGTTTGGTTAAGAGGTGATAGTGTGACTGTTTAAACTTGTCTCATTAACAGACTGGTGTGACTCGGAGTTGGGTCCTGCCAGCCTGTTACAGTTATTTCCTCACTGCTCTCCCTGGAATGCCTTAGACGTGGTGTATCTCCGCTGCTGACTCTTATCAAGGCTCAGTTCTTGAGTGATTTCTTGCCCTAGGTTCCCTCTTTTGTTTCAGTCAGAGGGAACAATAAATGGTTCATTTTCCCAAGCGAGGGCTGTATCCTTGTATTTTGTTATTTCAGCCACCCTTTGTCTTCTCTTGAAGGAGAAATGAAGCACCATGCTTTCCAGAGACGCAGGCACCATGGAAGCATATTGCTTTATGTGATGAGAAATGTGGCTAGGCCCAAGTGACCGGACACACACAGACCCTAAGGGTTATCCACACAACCAATAATTAACTTCTTGGAGGCTGATTACTTTCTGTTGCTTAGATGCAAAGCAAACAGAAGTGCCATACACAGGATAAAGGCCAAGGAGCTGGATGCGTGTAAACCTCTTTTGGAAGATTTATTACATGTCACAATGTGGCTATAACTTATTCTCATATGTCCCTCTTGGCACTTACCAACAGTGATGAAAATGGAGAGTCTTTATTCAAGGAACCCATGACTGCATTACTATTAAATTATTTGCATATTGGAGGCACAGAGGGAGCCTAGGATGGCATTCCCCCCCCTCAAGTTTCATTACCCTACCCCTCACCACTCAATAAAAGTTCCACAATACTGTTGAGAGGGAAAGAAAGTGATGGGACTTCTGCCTTGTGAGCTGTTCCCACAGTTAAATCCTGAAGAAGGTGAATGGAGAGAGAGAAGAGTGAAAGGGGAGGGAGGGAAGGCTAGAGGAATGGGTGGTCCCAATTGTTTATTAGCAAAGCTGATTCTATGATTCTTGGAAGTGTGTGTGGTAATGTGTACAGCTTTATCACAAAGCACAGAGACCCATTTGGTCTGATAGTTCATCCTGCAGGTTGCTGTTCTATTCTGATAAACATTTCCATTATGGAGCAGTTACATCACAGTAACTTTTTTATCTTGTTTATACTTAGCTGATGACTGACTTAATCCTAGCTATATGTATAATGTTTTAACTAATTATTCTTCAAATTATTTTAAAAATTCTTCCTCACTAAGCTGCACTCTTCAATTCACCTATATATTCACATGACTTGTTCTTCATTAATTATATATAATTATATATATGCTTGTATATATAATTACATGTTAATTACAATAGTATTACAATTCAATATAACACTTTCTTATCCACTTTCTTCATATATCTGTAATTACACATATATGTATATACATAATCACATTTATGTAATTACAGATATATGAAGAAAGTGGATAAGAGTGTGTTATTTTGAATCATAAGATAGACTGACTAAGTAAAATAGTTATATTTACTGTTCTCAATATTTTTCAGAATAATCTTTATCACCTTTCTTTCAAATATTACTATTCCTTAATTCTGTTGTTTGTAACGTTTCCCCTTTGATCTTCACATATGTTTTTGAAAACATGAACAACTTATATAGCTTCACTGAAGTATTGCTATATGCAGACAACTGCCAAATATACTTACTGGGACAATCTAGTTGTCTGTCATACACAGCAAATGCATTTATTCAGCAATCACTTATCCAAATGTTCTAAGTTTGAGACAGCATACACTCCGTCCAAAGTTTGTTTATGAGTCTCAGTATCTGCTTTGATACAATGCTAGGAAGGGGGAGATAGTAACAACTGGAGAGGACAGGAGCTCCACAAGGAGAACAATAGAACCAAAATATCTAGGCACAGGGGTCTTTTCTGAGACTGATTCTCCAACCAAGGACCATTCATAGATATTACGTAGAATCCCTGCTCAGATGTAGCCCATGGCAGCTCAGTCTCCAAGTGGGCACCCCAGTCAGGGGAACAGGGACTGTCTCTGCTATGAACTCAGTGGTTAGCTCTTTGACTGCCTCCCCGGATGGGGGAGCAGCCTTGCCAGGCCACAGAGGCCAGTTCTGATGAGACCAGATAAGCTAGGGTCAGATGGAAGGGGAGGAGGACCTCCCCTAACCATGGACTTGGAGAGGGACTTTAGAGGAGATAAGAGAGGGAAGGTGGGATTGGGGGAGGAAAGAACTACAGCTGGGATACAAATTGAATAAACTGTAATTAATATAAAAATAAAAGTGTAATTTAAAGAAAGACAGCATACAGTGCCTGGTCTGAATTTAAATTTTCATAACAAGCAACTAGAAAAACTGAAATATTATATTAGAAAACTGTTTACAGACAGAAAATAATCAAGGCCCACTTTTAACCCACAAAAGAGAGCAGACCCATGAATGAACACCATAATCACCATTAAAAACTTTGGACATTTCCTGGTTTGAGCACATACCAAGAGAGTATCCAGTATACCTAACTGAGAGAAGCTCCTAGGAAAGAGTGCTGACCTTTGAAGGAAGACAACTCCATGCCAAGTTTAGAGTTCTCACTAGGAAAGCCTGAGACCCTGACTCCCAGGATAGATAAGGCTTGTCTATGTACCCCAAACTTTGGATTCTCCACCTGATTAGAATATTTTGAGAGGTTATGGGATTTTTTTTTCAGGATGTAGAACAACCTCACTAGAGAAAGTGAATTGCTGGGCATGGACATTATAGGTTGCAACCAATCCCAGTTCTGGCTGGAGTCCTCTCCGTTTCTTGGTACATTCAGATGTCAGCACACACACCTGCTGCTATGGAGCCCACATTTTGGATGCAGAGGTGATCCAACTCCAACCTGGTTTTTAAGAACTGGTCTTCTTGCACATGGGAAAACCCTAAAGAGTGTTGTTTCCCAAAAGGCAAAAAGGTCAACTTCAGGAACTCCCTAAATTTCTCTCCTCAATATCAGATCAAAACATTGGTTTATATCATTTCAAAATAATTCAAGAATGTACTAGTCCAGAGCAATGAGGAAAGCAAGTGTGTCAATGAAAACATCTCACCACTTAGCTAGAAAGTGCCTGGGGAATATCTCAGCAACTGGATTTTGCAGCTCTTCATGAAGAAGGAAAAATATAAAACCAGACACAGGAGAGTTTATTGATAAAAGATATTATTCCCAGGATTAGATTAAACATATGGCAATGACCCAAAAGATGGGCAGTCTTACAACTATGATGACTCCTGTAGAAATAAGTCAGACTACATGAGTTGATACAACTAAATGGAGCAAAAAAAATTTTAAAAAAAAGGTTTAATGGAGTGAGCCAGGTGCAGATACATTATATGAGGCTAGAAAATCAAGGGTTATTCTCCAGAAGAAGGCCCAGAGGACCTGTAGCATTTCATAAGGTCATCAGGAAGACACTATTGGGTGTTTGGTTGCAGTTCCCCAAGTCATAGCTGGTTATAGAAGAGGTTGGCATAGAGCTTGTTTTGTCACTTGAACTGACGTTTATCATTTAAAGTGAAGAACCAAGTAGATAAGACCTTGGAAGCAATGAAGACCAAGAAGTAACACAACCATAGGAAGTCTTGATTATCAGCATGATCCCTGCTGTTATGGTTAGACATGGAATGTCCCTCGTGGGATCACATATTTAAAGACTTGGTCCTCATGTGGTGGTACTGTTTTGAGAGGTACTGTTTTGAGAGACTTTAGAAAGTGGGGAAGACCTTACGGAAGTAATTTCCTGGGACTGAGCCACGTGAGGTGTGAGTTCATGCACAGGATCTTTTATTGTTGTTTCTGAATGCAAACAAGCTCCCATTGGTTTCAAGTCAATCCTGCTATCATGCCTTTCCCAACATAGTGACTATGTTCCTTCAAACTGTGAACCAGAATAAGTCCTTCCTCCCTTAAGTTACTTTGTTACAGCAATGAGAAAAATAACTAATGGTATTGATAATGTTGAAGTAGAAAATACAGGGTCATGACTCAAAAAGCTCTAGAGACAATGTAGTGGCTGAGAATGGTCAGCTCTATTTAGAAAATCATGAACATTTACTCAATTCCTGGACCAAAGGAAAGTTTTAGATTCAAAACACATTAGCTTTAAAAGAAAAGACTCTACAAGGCCTTAAATAGTTTCCATTATAATTCCTAAACTGGACATTTATGGTAGGGTCTCATCCTGTTCCCTCTCTTTGACCACTTCCAGTGTCTATTCTACTTGCCCTTCTGAATGTGAATTAAGCATCCTCCCTAAGGTCCTCCTTGTTACTTAGCTTCTTTAGGTCTGTGGATTGTAGTATGGTTATCCTGTATTATATGGCTAATGTCAACTTATAAGTGAGTATATACCATGCTTGGCTTTCTGGATCTAGGTTAACTCACTCAAGATGATCTTTTCCACATCCATCCATTTGCCTGTAAATTTCATGATGCCCTTCTTCTTAATCACTGAGTAGTATGCCATTGTGTAGATGTACCACAGTTTCTTTATCCATTCTTTGGTTTAGGGACATCTGGGTTGTTTCCAGTTTCTGGCTATTATGAATAAAGCTTCTGTGAACATAGTTGAGCAAATGTCCTTGATGTACTGTAGAGCATCTTCTGGCTATATTCCCAGGAGACTCCACCCAGCAGGGGATCGAAGCAGATGTTGAGACACACAGCCAAACTTTGGGCAGAGAGCAGGGAGTCTTATGGAAGAGTGGGGAAATAGAAGGACCTGGAGGGGACAGGAGTTCCAGAAGAAGACCAACAGACCCAACAACTCTGAGCCTGGAGGTGGGAAGGGGTGGTTTTTGACTAATGCACCAACAAAGGACCATTCACGGAGAGGACCTAAGCCTCCTGCTCAGATGTAGCCAATAACCAGCTCTGTCTCCATGTGGGTCTTCTAGTAAGGCGACCATTGGCTGTCTCTGACATGGATTCTTGTGCATGCTCTTGGATCACTTCCCCCAATGGAGAGGCCATGCCAGGCCACAGAGGAAGAAGATACAGTCAGTCCTGAAGAAAATTGATAGTTTCTGGCCAGTTGGTAGGGGAGGAGGGCTCCCCCTTTCTGAAGACTAGGGGAAGGAGATGGGAAGAAGAGGCACCAGGAGGAGATGAGGGAGGGAGCTACGAATGGAATGTAAGGTGAATATTTTTTTAAAAATTAAAAAACTAAAAAAAAAAAAAATTAATCCCCAAACTAGAGTTATCTGTTTGAATAATTATTCAACAGTCAAGGAGGAAGTCCCAAATATTTTGGAAACAAGCTCTAAATTGATATTAATTCTTTGAGATCCAAAATACTAGAGTTACCTTGAGATGAGAATATATAATGAATTCAAGAGTGGTACAAATGATTTCATCAGGAGGCACAAGAAAATGGTGTAGAAGATCAGAGAAAGACAAGACTTGCAGTAAAGGCTGGAGGGTGAATGTAAAAGTATGTACAAAGTTTCTGCAACTCAAGTTAACTTTCATGAAAAGCATCATCTATAAATGGGTACTGAATCCGTACAACCTTGGAGGGCCATGCTGGATGCCCTTATGAAATCCTGTCTCAGAAATCTGGCTCTGTGGTTTAGGGCACCATTCTTGCAGATGCAGTGTCCACACTGTATTAGAGTGACTGTGACACTTGTAACAACTCTGAGTTCTATAGTGTTAAAGCCTAAGAGTCACAGTGGCTAAATAAAAGTCCCCATTGACCTCTATCCTCTAGTTTCCATTTGAATACTTCAGAAGTTCTTGAGTCTGAGGAAAAACTTTCAAAACCAGGAGTCATGATTCTGTCAGTGGCAACTGATCCCAGTTGGAAGGATGAGTTAGGACCAGCCTTGCACAATAACGTAGATGAGGAATATTCGTGGATGGCTACTTAACTGCTCCTTGGTGCTCCTTTTCAAGAGGGCTTGTATGCTTCGAGTCCACTGAGGATGACATTGCTAGAAAAAAATTATATGCCTATGAGTCATTTTACCAGTAATGGGTGCAAGAGCAATTGCACAGAGGGCGAAGAAAAATTAGAGTACTAGGGAGAGTAAGCCCCAGTTGGGGACCCAGGATCCCCTGGAGTACTACTTGTGATTTGACCCACTAACTGCCTCCTTACCCACGTGGGGAAAGAGCCCATTGAAACTATCAAGGAACCTCTCCTTAAGTGTGGGTAAAAACATGGATCCTTACGATAAGAGATGAGTGCTATAGAGGCTGTGGCACACTCCTCTGTAATCTCTCTTCAAGGGAAAATGGCCGTTTAGCTGTATTGAGTGGACTTGGCTGACACCTTCCACTTACAGGGCAGAAAATGTATACTTCAAGCTGTGCCTTTCCCAGACAAGTTCTAAATCAATAACTAACAAAAGGCTTATGCCCTGACTTTCTAAGTAATGGGAGACTCTTCAACTGGGCAACACTTATTTTAAGGCTCCCCAAAGAGTTTTTCCAGGCTTTTATCCATACTCAAGCCTTCTTTCTTCCCTTGTTATGTTTTATAAGACAGGGACTCTCTATGTAACCTTGGATGGCCTGCATAGATCAGGCTAACCTTGAACCCAAAAACTGTGCTTGCCTCTGCCTCCTGGTGCTGGAATTAGAGATATGTCACCATGCCCAGACTTTCCTTCTCCTATAGGCAAATGTCATCAGTCTTGTGACATTGTAGCTGTTTTTATTCTTTTACTTTTACTCTTTTTTTTTTAACTGAGTTTCCATCCTCCTTCAGTAAACTATATGCTTCAAAAATATGCTATTTTCTGGCACACCGTGGAAGCCAGAAACATCTTTAAAGTTACAAGAAGAAACTGCTGATCTGGAGTTTTATATACTTCAAAATTGAAGTTAAAAGGAAGACATTTTAGACGGAGGAGGAGAAAGCTATGAGAATGTGTCACCTGCTTCCTCATACTACAAAAGCTACAAAGATGTTTATTTAAGGCTTAGGAAAATTATCCAATATTAAAAATATGTATGTAGAGAAAGGTCCACTATAAAATGGGAAAAAATATAAGAATAGATATGATTGACTTACTACAAAAAGTAATAATGATGACATATTATGTGTTTGTTTCTATTGGAAATACATGCAAATACAAGAATAGTGAAGCAACAGCCGAGCAAATGAGAGAATTAGGCAGACAAGAAATGAAAGAAGTGGCTTCTGTTGTTTAAGATGGTGTGAAAATAGTAATTTAAGGTGAACTGTGATGAATCAAGAAAATAACTTTTAGAATAATCACATAACAATGATACTAAAATGTGTAATTAATGAGACTGGGGAGATTTCTCAGTGATTAGGTATACTTGCTACTTTTACAGAAAAAATCATTCTTTTTCTTTTTAGATTTTATTTTATTTTCAATTAATTCAATTTACATCTTGGGCATGGGATCGCCATGGTTCCTCACAGCCAACTTTGACTCCAGCTCCAGGGGTTCTAACATTCTCTTCTAGCTTCGATGTACCCTACATACCTGTGCTGCATGTAGAGATAGCCAGACTCATACACATAAATAAAAAGTAAATATTCTTAAAGTATAACCAAAAATAGAATTAATTGAGCCATTAAAAATATTTAATTCAACCAAACAAAAAATAACAACAACAACAAAAAACAAGGAATGGTGACCAGATGGAACAGTGGAAATAAAAAACCAAGACGGCAGACTTAAGCCCAACCATACTATATTGCATGTAAACTTAGTAAATTTTGTTATTGAAATAAAGGAATATCACCTAAGATTAACAGTGATCAAAATTTTAACAATATTTGACAAAATTATTCTGAAGTCAAAAACTATTGCAAGATACATTCCAAAAATTCAAAAGGAACGTTCAAGAAGAAATAAATAAATGGCTCTAACATTAGAGTGTGACAACATCAAACATTATCCAAATAAACTTGGCAAACATTTGCCAAACTAAGATAATGCAAAAATATGTTTATAATTACAATTGAATATTTTAATACCTTTTCAGTAACTGGGTATATAAGCAGAAAAAAATAAGTAGAACCATAAAATATTTGAAGAGTATGACAGACCAGATTTACATCATTGCTAAACTATCACAAGACCGTAGCTCCCTTACTTCAGCAGCTGACAGACCAATCAGAAGATTCAACATGGGAAACCCATAGTAGCCAGCACAATGATGAGGGGAAGAATGAAGTCCAGAATTTGTTTTACAAGAAAAGCAATTAAGAGAGCCTAACACTGGGAAGAAGCAAGCAAAGCGAACAGACCTTCCCTCTGTGATCTGGCGTTACTCTCCTTTAGTCAAAGGACTTCAAGGCATGTCCACACACAAGCCTGGAAGTTTATAACAGATTTATTCATAATCGTGAAAGACTAAGATTCAGTTCAGGAGGTAAAGGTGTACAGTAACATAGGTAATGGGCTATTATTCATCACCAAGGAGAAATAAACTAACAAACTGGGGGAAAAAACACTGAGGAAATGTGACCATTCATTACTAACTGAAAGAAGCCAGTCTGGAAAGGCTGAATAATGCTAACTTGGTAGCATTCTAGAAAAGCAGATAGAGAGAACAGTGATTACCGCCACACAAGATGAAGCCAGCATAGAAGACTAGATGAAGGCTCAAGGCTGGCGGCAGAGGCAGAGTAACTTTCTTTATCAACATGGCTACTGCTAGTTTTCTCAGGTCCCAGTGAATGGCTCAATACCCATGCACATGTAGTAGTGGTCAGCACTACTGGATTAAGTGGGTTTGATTAATTAATTGATTGATTGACTGATTGATTGCTTAAAAGGAAAAAATGAAGATGGTAGGGAGATGTGATTGTGTAGGAGTTGGACTGGGCATGAAGGATGGATGTGATCAAGATACACTGTATAAATGTATGAAACTTTTAAGGAAAAAAAAAATGACAACGTGTAGATTATTCCATAACAGCAGTGAAATAATGAAGGAAGTTGGAGTTAACATCCTCATTTGAGTGGCCATTTCATGTAGTACACAGTGTAAAAATTATTGGACCACCCACTTAAGTTTTATATTTGTGTTGATGGATGACTACTCTCATGTTCAAGCGATCTCAAATTAAGCACTTATAGCTACAGTATTAACCACTATGTATTTGAATGTATTTGGCAAAATGAGTAGGAATCCGAGACTACAGTCCTTGGTGGAGTTAAGACTATCACTGTTTAAAACACAAGTTAATGATTTTAAAAGGGGAGGGGAGCTAGAGAGGTGGCTCTGTGGTTAGGAGTGTGTACTGCTCTCGCAAAAGACCTGTGTTTGGAACCCAGGACCCATTCTAGCAATGTACAGTCACCTGTAACGACAACCCCAGGGGAACCAATGTCCTCTTCAAGCCTCTGACAGAACCTCTACTCATGTGCTGATATTCACACAGACACAGGTACACACAAATAACAAATTAATTAATTAATTAAAGAAACGCAAGTAAGATTACCACATTCTAAATGAACTTTCATAGTCACTATCATGTTACTATAAATATATATGTGAGAAGAAAAACTTTATCTTTGGGGGTCTACTATAGAAGACTTTGTTGAAGACCCAGAATTGAGGTTTGAATTTATATGTGTATATGCATATATATTCTATATATAGTATATGTATATTATATTTAAAATATATATATAACACGTGTATGTGTGTGTACCAGGAAGGGAGCAAAATTGGGTGGCATGGAATCTGATATTCCAGAAACAATGAAGAGCATAGAAAGCTGAAACTCAAATAAGCTGGGTCCCTGTTGATATATTGTTGTTGAAAGCAAAGAAATGAGTCCTAACTAGGATTAAATATGCTGGGACAAGTGATTCCCAGCATGAGATGGAGATTCGTGAACATATTAACATATCTCCGTGGAATCTCTAAACACACAGGAAGATCACAAGTCTTCTGTGCCTTGTTCTCCTTCACCTTAAAATACCCTGCTAACTGGTTACTGTATTACCTCATAGAACTGTATCAGGCGCTGCCCCTGGTGGTGTTTTTCATTTGTTTGTTTGTTGTTTTACAGAAAATGCAGAATCATTGTTTTGGTAAAGGCTATGGTAATCCAAAAAAGAAAAAATAAAAGAACAAAGATTAGAGACTGATCATCCAAAGTTGAATCTTTAAGCGATGTTCCAGCTGAGCAAATGAGATTTAGGGTCAGATTGGAAGTTTGAGACCAAAGGACTCTCCCATGGTGAAGAGTACATTCCTTGTCATTCTTTCTGAGCACATATACTGTTGATATATGAACAGAGATGCTTCCTGACACAGTTCTTAATAAAACAAAGTCACATTGATTATAAGCATACTGAACATCTCTCTCCAGGTATATACTTTCACTATTGGCGGCATCACGCCTCACACCCAATCAACTCAACTCGGCAACCATCCTGCGCTCCACACAATCGTAAGCAAATGTGAGGAGTTTTCTACCTGGTATTTTTACCCACCTTGCTTTTTCCGTACAATTTGTATCACACAGAGAAGTTTGAGATTCCATACCTTTCATCTACGAAAATATCCTCTGCTGTCAGACTCTTTGAGCAGGGCATTTGACAAGCTTTCATGTCCTATATTTCCCATTAAAAATCTGCACCATGAATAAATACTGCCCCCAGTAGTTAGTTAAAATAGTATCCTGCCACCTCTCACCCCTTTTGCTTGCAAAGTAATGTGAGCCCAGCGCATTAAGGGAGAGATCAAAGGGACTCAGCTGTTTTATGTACGGTAGGTGCAGCTAGCTCATTTGTAAGCCACCCGAGATAAGGCATGCAAACAGTGAGCTGTGGCCTCTCACCCACAAAATCGAGTGAAATGGTGAAATGTATGTGATGCACAGGGGAGATAAGTAGGGGGAAATGTAGAAATCAACAGAAAGAAGAAGAGGAAGTTGCAACTAGGCTCAACATAAACATTTCTTAGACATTAAAATGTCATGGCATTTAGGTTGAATAATTAGGGCAGAATTTAGATTTCTTGGTGTGTGCAACCATGGGAACCAACTACATTATCCCTTACCAACAAACATGCAACAGACATATATGTTCTAGTGTATCCCCTCTTTAGATTAGTCCTAATGACCCCCTGCTGAGCAACCCCTCAACCCCACCTTTTTATTAGAACTAGATTTGTCTCCCAAGTTTTGAGTTCCACCAGCACAGAATCTAGGCCTAACATCAACTAATCTTCTTCAAGGGAGGAAAATTCATTCTCTGTCTCTTTCCCTTTGTCTGTATCTCTATGTCTCCGTCTCTTTCTCTGTTTCTCTCTGTGCCTCTCTGTTCTGTGTGTCTCTCTGCCTCTCTGTCTCTAACTCTGTCTCTGCCCCTATCTGTCTCTCTGAATGTCTCTCTCTGTTTCTGTCTCTGTCTGTTTGTCTTTGTCCCTATCTCTGTCTGTCTGTCTGTCTCTCTTGTGTGTGCCCACACACACACACACACACACACACACATATTGTCAATGTAGTTTTAACATGTTTTCTATCACATGTTAGCTTTTAAATGCTGTGGATCGTGACTCTATACTTAGTATACCATTGCCTTCCAAGAGCAGCCACAAGTTTTATTTTTAATATAATTTTTTATTTATTACAATTTATTTACTTTGTATCCTAGCTGTAGCCCCACCCTCACCTCCTCCCAACTCTGCCCTGCCTCCATCCCTCATCTCCTCCTATGCCCCTTCCCCAGTCCACTGATAGGGGAGGTCCTCCTCCCCTTCCATCTGACCCTAGCCTATCAGATCTCACCAGGACCAGCTGCATTGTCTTCCTCTGTGGCCTGGTAAGATTGCTCCCCCATCAGGGGGAGGTGATCAAAGAGGCAGCCACTGAGTTCAGAGAAAGTCCCTGTTCCCCTTACTAGGGTACCCATTTGGAGAATGAGCTGTCACAGGTTACCTCTGTGCAGAGGGTGTAGGTTATCTCTGTGCATGGTCCTTGGTTAAAGTATCAGCCTCAGAAAAGACCCCTAGGCCTAGATTTTTTTGTTTCTGTTGTTCTCCTTGTGGAGCTCCTGTCCCCTCCAGGTCTTTCTATCTCCCTCTTCTTTCATAAGATTCCCTGCACTCTGCCCAACATTTTGCTGAGTTTTAATATCTGCTTTACTACCCTGCTGGGTAGAGTCTTTCAGAGGCCCGCTGTGGTAGGTTCCTGTCTTGTTCCATATTTTTACCTTCTTCTGGTGTTTATCTCATTCAGGCACAAATTTTGGAGTGAAATCCGTATCAGAGAAGCTCAGGCACATGAATCGTTCTTAACACAACATGAGCCCTGAGAAGAAAGCCTAGGACTCAAAAAGACATCCAGAAATATTTGAAAATATATTATCTAGGTTTTAACATTTGTCACTTAATAATAAAACATCTTTATAAAGATTTTTGGAAGACATTAACCCATCTACTTTAATCCAGAGGTCCATTTTTTCTCATTCTTACACTTACTTCTCTTTTCCTAGGGGCATTTGTGACTTCCCCACCTTTGGGACTGTTTGCGACGGGGTATGAAAGTGTCACATAATCCTCTAAAATGCTTAAGTTCTGGACAGCAATTATGTTATGTGACCTAACAAGGAAACGGGATGGTGGAAGATGGCTTTCCTTTAAAAATGTCCAGGAGTGCTGGGGATATTGCTGAGTTGGCAGACTGCTTAGTGGGTATTCAGCACGCCCTTGCCTCAATCCCTGTCACCACATAAACCAGGTGTGGTGTTGGTTGTACACATCTAATCCTGGCACTTGGGGAGTTGAGGCAGGAAAAGGTTGAGGTTCTCCTCGCCTACACAATAAATTCAAAGATGTCCTAGATTACATGAGAACTTGTCTCCACCAAAACACACACAACACAGCAATAGAAACAACCAAACAAAAAGAAATTCCCAAGTGAATAAGCTCATTTCTTTGCGCTTGAAACTCTGAAGTCTACAGAGTATGCAGTGTCCAGGAAAAAACAAAACAAAACAAAACAAAAAAACAAAACAAAACAAAAAAACAAACTTGTGCAACATTTCTGGGAGGAATTCCTTCTGCCATCTAACCATCTAACCATAGGCAAGATGTCCCTGGCTTGCCAAAAATGAAAGTACCCCAGACTTGAAAAACTGAACAGAGCCAAATCCCCATCTGCTGCATGGGTGCCTCTCTCTGCGCGCTTGTCTTTTGGGGTCCTTAGCCAGCACTCTGAAATAGAGAATTGTCATTAGAAGAAATGTTGGCTATGCACACTCAACAGAGCTTTAGCAGCTCAGGTCCTCTGCTGTGGTTTATAACCTGTATTCTTCTAGAAGTATTTTCTTCCTGCCTGTCCTATTTAAGTGAAGCTACCCAGGGTCACCTTAAGTCTTACTCTAAGAAGACTCTCCAGAAGATTCTAGAGCCTGACAGGCATTCTCTGGTTGATTCATTATGCCATTTGTTCATTTAAAGATCAGTTGCAAACCCTTTAATTTAACTTTATTAGTACTTAGGTATTTAAGTGGCTCAAACTTGTGAGATTCTCCAGTTAGATTAAGGCTGTTAGAAGGTAGTGATCCTGTCATATAACTCTTCATGTAGCCTGGAGCGCTTTGAGAGATGTTGCATGTTTTTTCGAAAGCAGAGATGTGGAAGCCGGAATTTTTAGGATCAAGTTTCTCACTGAAGCTCTGCCTAGATGAAGGGGATCAGACAACTTATTTATCATTTTAAAGTTTCAGTTTCATCTTCTGTATAACATGAGAATAATTACAGTAATTATTCAATACGACCGTCACAAAAAGGAATTAATATCATTAAAGCTTTAGAACAGTATCTAATGCATACTGAAACTTTCCCTCATGGAATGAGGCTCCTTAAGAACAGGACATAAACCAAACTTACAAGACTCAGGAAGCTTCTGAAAGCTACAAGAACCAGGGGTTCTCCCCACTAGCTAAGAAAAGCAAGAAAACCTCCTGAGGAAAAGGCAGAACTCTTTGCAGTAATACAGGGAGCTGCAGGGAGTCAGCTTTTGTGAACCTGTGCTGGGGTGAGCTTTTCAGCGATTCAGCCACTTTCATGCAAGTCACGCTTGCTCCTGACAGCAACCCCAATAAACTCACCAGTTGGCTAATATAGAATCATTTCTTAGGCCTGACATTGCTGCTCTATCTTGGGTGAAAAGACGCTTGTTCATGGCTGCACAGGAAAAGTCACATAACAGCAGTAATAGTTGTCACCGCTATCTCTCTTTTCTTCCTACCTTCCTTCCTTCCTTTCTTTCTTTCTTTCCTTCTTTCCTTCTTTCCTTCTTTCTTTCTTTCTTTCTTTCTTTCTTTCCTTCCTTCCTTCCTTCCTTCCTTCCTTCCTTCCTTCCTTCCTTCCTTCCTTCCTTCTTTCTTTCTTTCTTTCTTTCTTTCTTTCTTTCTTTCTTTCTTTCCTTTCTTTATTTTTGGTGGCCTGCTCTCTTAGGAAAATGTTTGGGTCTCCGTTTAATGTGATGTACCATTCCGAATAACCTGGAGACTAGAGGCGCATGCAGTGTGTCCCTGTCAGTGAAATGAAAGTGTAAACTTTCCTGTCAAGGCACAGAATCTCAGTGTGATGCATGAGATATGACAGCTTGCCTAAGGAGACCATAACATGCTGGAGGACAGGACTCAAGTATGCCCACTGCCTCACCCCCAGACCCTTCCAAAATGTTTTCCTCACTGAAAACACTAGATGAATAAAAAGAATAGAAGTATCCTATATTCAGTGTAAATCTTAAGAAAAGTAAGCAGTTCAGTTAGCAATGTCTTCTTGCTAATAGAGATTCAGTGCCCACCCTGCTGACCTTTGCAAGTGGAACTGATGAGAATATGTCATCATTTTAGTGCAGTCAGAAAGTCATAAAAATAATTTCCAGAAGGATTGTTTTGTATACATATGCACACATGCTTGCATCAGAGTAGAATTAACCTCCTTCAAAGTTTTCACATAGCCTCTGTCTTTTGAAATTTCCTACAGAGATCTTGTTACTTCAAGGTTCAGTAAGGAAAAACTTAGGGAGCCAGGTGGCGCATATCTTTAATCCCAGCACCCAAAGAGGCAGAGGCAGATGTGAGTTTGAGGCCAGCCAAGGCTACACAGAAAACCCGTCTTCAAAACCAAACAAAACATCAAAACAAACAAAAACCCTAAAACAAAACAAAAAACAAAACTGTAGACAGATTTCAGAGTTTATCTGAACTAGAAAGGCCACCAAGACAGCACTTTGGAGGCTATACCTTATGAGATAATAAACAACACAAGCATTTACAGTTTTAACTTTCCATTCTTAAGCCTAAGTGGTTCTTTTTGTCATTAATCTTCTTTGAGGTTCTGGATTACAATGTTTTTTACCACTTTTAGAATGACAGCTTTGGTGGCGTGATTACATGCCTGATCTTCTTATTACCCTATCTCCAGAATTGAGCATGTCAGAAATGATCAATAAAGATGGATTGAATGTTGAGTGGATAAAAATTCCTCACTATAAATACTCAAAATGGTGAAGAAAAAAAACATTTGTTGCACATATCAATATTTGATTGAAAAGATAATGATTAATTATGAATTGAATAAAGAAATTTAGAATATAAAATTTAAGGTAAAAGTTTTTTTTATGTGTATTTTCATGGAATTAAAAAAAAATTCCAAAATGCTTAAAAGTAGTATTACAAAAGTCTTACCTATATGGGATAAGGGCAAATCTGGAAAAATTTTAAAGCATACTTTATAAATTTACGTGATATATTTCAATATAAATTCACATGTATTTTCATCTACTTTCTCACTACTTTTATATTTTCCTGCAATTGGGATAACAACATAAAATCAAAATTAGTTAAGGATCAATAACAGAAGTGTTATTGCCACAAATTTTTCTAGATCCAAGGCCTTAAGACAACATCAGGAACACTTGAATACAGGATGCTCAATAAATGAGTCAAGTGTTTTTAAAAATGAAGTTATTGGTAAGAGGAAAATATCTGTTTGGTTGGATACACTTAAAAATGGATTCTAGATACACAAAGAGTTGTATAATCCTGTCAGATTATATGGATAAAAAATGTCAATTCTCCAACTTCCATTGCTTATGTTCTTTAAGTTTTATAAGAAAATTGTTTTTTTTTAACCCAAACTAATATCAAATATGATCTGTACTTATGTTAAAACCACATTGGCATTCTGTTGAATCACTTTACTGTGAGGATCCTTGGAAGTCTAGATGCTGGATTACTTCCCAAAGAGAATTGAATTCTTCAGAGAAAGAGAGGGGTGGGGGAGAGAGCCTGGACAGTAAGGAATGAATGAAAATGAAAAGCCGGTCAATTAAAATGATAATAAATCTTTGAATCATCCAGGGTCTTAATGGAACAGAGTAAATTTCCTCAGTGTCTTTTCTAGAAGACACTGTGTATAGACACTAGCCAAATGTAGCTGAATCGTGTTTTTAAAATGAACACAAGCATACATACACAGGCACACACACACAAATAGAAATAAAACAAATGAGAATGCTTGAAAATACGAGATATAACAACTAATCACAACCATCAATTTCTGTTGTTTAATCTTTTGTTTAAAAAGTAGGAAACGGTTTAGAATGCTTCACAGCTCAACTGTATGACAAGGCAGAACCATTCACAAAATGGGCTTCTTACTCATTTGCATAGAGCTTCATAATTTCTTCACCAAAGATGTAGTCTCAGTGATCGTTTCATTCTTCCATTCACGACTGATTCAATTGTCTATTAATCTCATCAATGTTTATCCTGTGTTAGTGCTAAGGTCAGAAGTAGCAATAAGTACTTTCCAACATATATATCAATGTTTATCCTGTGTTAGTGCTAAGGTCAGAAGTAGCAATAAGTACTTTCCAACATATATATATCTGGCACAACACCTTCACTGGTCAGTATAATGGGGACTAGGAAAAAGGGGGCACAGTACAAATTAGCTTTGGAAAAGAAAAGCAATTTTCTCTGAAACAGG